>NW_017672843.1:53131-151608 GCF_001879085.1 Nicotiana attenuata
GTACGTTTTAATTACTATTAGTAAACTTTAGTTATTTACTTTTAGTTAATTATTTAATTATGTCTTTCTTCTTCATCTATTTCTCTGGTTTATCTTCAAGCATGAGTAGCTAAACTCATTAGCTAGGGTTGTGGCTCAACCCTAGTATGGGTAATTGATGGGTGTTGTGATTTAAGGTTAGATTGATTCTGGGTGTTTGTTATTTGGGTCAATTTTATGGTTTAATTTATGAATTAGTGGTTGCAAACACTAGTTTGTGCTAAGTTGACCTAGGCTCTTCTTGAGAAAGAGAGCCTAAGTATCCAAAATCGACTCAACAAGGAATTAGGATGGACTCAAGAGAATTGATAGTCCCAATTAAAGGGTTAAACCTCGAGAGAGTAATTACCCGACTTGAACCCTAGTTGCTTGGGCAAATATGCATACCTAATGGGTCTCGAGAGAGTCAATTGGGCAAAACCACTCTTTCTATCAAGAGGTGTAGAGTGGGTTGTATCGAGAAACGGTTATAACATATTTCCCCAATCATGTCAATCGTGCCTTACCAATTACCCGTCAATTAGCCACCTAGGTGAAAGTCACTACTCTAGTGCCTTTTAAACCATTAGATCAACTTGTAGCAATTTACTCTTAGTCTAATTTAGTTGCAATTATAATTTGTAGTTTGATCATAGTAGAATATAAGGAAAGCCCAAAAATGAATAGAAGACCAATTAAGAGCATACTCGCAATCCTAAGCTAAATAGATACTCGATTCCAATCCTAGCTCTCTGTGGATTCGACCCCGACCCACAAATCGGGTAAAAGCTATTGCGACCCTCTCTCGCTACATTTTAGTGGTGCGGAGTTGGCTGTGATCACTTTTTGGCGCTGTTGCCGGGGAGCTAACGGTTTTGGCTATCTATTTAGTTAGTTTTGTGTGTTGTTCTTCTTTCCTTCTTTGTTACTAATTTGTGTGTGTGATTACTACAGGTACCAAATGGATTTAAATGCTAATGACCCTCTTGGAAATGTGCTTGCGGGGGAGGAGGTTGATGAAATTTGAGAGGATGAGGTGCCTCTTGTACCTCTCGGACCATGATGAGTCCGTCAGGCCAATGCTAATGAGAACGTTCCAGACCCTCCTCCGCCATCTCCAAGAGTGGCTCCCAGAGTATTACCAAATCAAGGGTATGTGAGTGCTATTGTCCCTCCCCGAATCCGGGCGGGGAATTTTCAAATAACCAATGTGATGTTGACCTTGCTCGAGCAACGTGGGTATTTCACGGGCGCTGCGGATCAAAATGCATACAAGCATCTCAAGAGGTTCGTGGATACATGTTGGGGTAGCAAGCAGACGAATGTGTCCGAAGATGCTCTTAGGTTGAGACTTTTCCCGTTCTCACTTCTGGGAAAGGCATTAGATTGGCTAGAGAGATTCCCCAACCATTCCATCACAACTTGGGATGAGTTGGCGGATAAGTTTATTGCTAAATGTTTCTCACCCGCGCACATGGCGACACTTCGAGATGAAATATTGGCTTTCAAGCAAGAGCCCACGGAACCTTTGCATGAGATTTGGGAGCGGTTTAGAACGATGGTGAAGGAATGCCCCAATAATGATATGACCGAGGCGATGATTCAACAAACCTTCTATCGGGGCATCAATACTACATATCAATGCGTAGTCAATCAATTGGCCGGGGGTAATTTCATGAAGTTGATTTATGACGAAGCTTGCGAGATTCTTGATGAGATAGCGGATACATCGTCTGCATGGCAACGTAGAGCCAATGTTCCTCAAGGTGACCCTACGGTTATTCATTTGCATATGGAGTTACATGACCATGGACAAGCTATAGCGGAGTTGACAACTACTATGAACCAATTGGCTAAGGCACAGTTGCAACAAGTCCAAAACCCTCGCCAAGTGAATGATATGTAAGGTGTTAATATGCTTACCAAAAAGAGGAGGCAAAGAAGGCAACAAAACCAAGGGAATGGCTATGATGAGCAAAATGAAGAGGTCCAATATGTTAACAACTATCAGGGCAATAGACGCAACTCTTCAAACCAACAACAATGGCGACCCCAAGGAAATTGGGGCAATCAACAACAAGGTGGTGGTAATTGGAACAACAACAACCAAGGCGGTAATTGGGGGAAAAACAATCAAGGCAACCAAGGGAATTGGAATGGTAATAACAACAATTGGGGTGGCAAAAGTAATCAAGGTGGATGGAATAATGTAAATCAAGGAAACCGGGGGCAAGGCTTTCAAACGCCCCCAACGTACCAACAACAGAACAATCCACCCTCGTTCCCTTCTCAAGGATCTAGTTCTTCGGGTAATGATATGGGATGAATAGAAATGATGTTCGAACAAATGATGAAGAAGAACCAAGATTCCGATGCTCAATTGGCTTCCCACAATACCTCTATCCGGAACTTGGAGGTGCAATTAGGGCAAATCTCTGAATCGTTGAATACTCGCCCTAAGGGTGCTCTACCAAGTGATACGGTAGTGAACCCAAAGGGTGGGAACAATCATGTGATGGCGGTTACAACAAGAAGTGGGAGAGGCGGTGATGTGCATGCCTCGAAAGATAAGCAAGTTGTTGATGACGATGTTGAGTTGCAAGAAGATGAGGTTCCTTTGGTAGTTGAAGATGTGGTTGATGACAATGTGAACAATGAAGTGAGGATTGACATTTATGAAACCGAGGTGGAAACTCAAGAGGTCGTGAACCCGTCTAGGGAGCACGTAATTGACATGCCGGAACCGGTTGTGCCAAAAGCCAAGGCACCTCTACCTAGGCCACCTCCCCCCTATCGTCAGAGGCTAGCCAAGCAGAAAAGTAAAAACCAATTCACAAAGTTCATTGACATGATGAAGAGCTTATCCATCAACGTGCCTTTGGTGGAGGCTTTGGAGCAAATGCCTGGTTATGCTAAATTCATGAAAGATCTGGTTACAAAGAAAAGATCAATGGACTGTGAAACTATCAAGATGACCCACCAAGTTAGTGCCATAGTACATTCAATGGCCCTGAAATTAGTGGATCCTGGTGCTTTCACTATCCCCTGCACTATCGGTAGTGCAGACTTTGCCAAAGCTTTATGTGATCTTGGGGCAAGCATAAATTTAATGCCCTTCTCAGTTTTCAATACTCTGGGTATTGGGCCACCAAGGCCAACTTCCATGAGATTACAGATGGCAGATAGATCAATGAAGCGACCTTTGGGTATAGTTGATGATGTGCTTGTCCGGGTGGAGAAATTTATCCTGCCTGCGGACTTTGTGATTTTGGATTGTGAGGTGGACTATGAGGTCCCAATTATTTTAGGGAGACCTTTCCTTGCAACGGGGAAGGCATTGGTTGATGTTGAAGCGGGTGAACTCGCTTTCAGATTGGGTGATGAGAAGGTCGTCTTCCATGTTTGCAAATCCATGAAGCAACCCAATAGCACTGAGGTGTGCTCATTTTTGGACATTGTCACAGCTGTGATCGTGGATGACACAAGTTCTATGATTAACGTGGAGGATCCCCTTGAGGCCGTGCTATTAAATCTTGATGTTAATGATGATGCAAGCAGAGTGGAGTGTGTCAATGCCTTACATGGGATGGGCTCTTATTCCTATGACCCAAGAAAATTATCTTTGGATCTTGAAAATCGGAAAACTCCACCAACCAAACCATCAATTGAGGAGCCACCGGTGTTGGAATTGAAGGCACTTCCTCCACACCTCAGGTATGAATTCTTGGGCTCTAATTCAACTTTACTAGTTATTTTTTCTTCTTGCCTCACTAACATGCAGGTTGAGGCCACTTTGGAGGTGCTTAAAAGGCGAAAAAGGGCAATTAGATGGACTCTGACCGATATTCGGGGAATAAGCCCCGCATGTTGTATGCACAAGATTATTTTGGAGGATGATGCAAGGCCCTCCTTGGAACATCAAAGGAGGCTCAATGAAGCAATGCAAGAAGTGGTGAAGAAAGAAGTGATCAAGTGGCTTGATGTAGGCATGGTGTATCTAATCTCCGATAGCTCATGGACTTCTCCGGTGCAATGTGTGCCGAAGAAGGCTGGAATGACTGTGGTGAAAAATGACAATAATGAACTTATTCCCACTCGGACCATTACCGGGTGGAGGGTTTGCATGGACTACCGGAAGCTAAATAAAGTGACCCGCAAGGATCATTTCCCGTTGCCATTCCTCGACCAAATGCTTGATCGCCTTGCGGGGCGTGCTTTTTATTGCTTTTTTGATGGATATTCGGGTTATAATCAAATCTTAATTGCTCCGGAGGACCAAGAGAAGACCACATTCACTTGCCCATATGGTACATTTTCTTTCTCTCGGATGCCGTTCGGGTTGTGTAATGCTCCGACGACCTTCCAACGATGCATGATGGCTATTTTCACCGACATAGTGGAAGATATTTTGGAGGTCTTTATGGATGATTTTAGTGTGGTTGGTGATTCATTTGAAGAGTGTTTGGGAAATTTGGATAGAGTCTTGGCCCGATGTGAAGACACAAATCTCGTTCTTAATTGGGAAAAATGCCACTTCATGGTTGAAGAGGGCATAGTGTTGGGTCACAAAATTTCTAAGCATGGGATTGAAGTAGACAAAGCCAAGATCGAGGTGATTTCAAGGCTCCCTCCCCCCACTTCTGTCAAAGGGGTGAGGAGTTTTCTTGGGCACTTTTTTTTGGATTAGTCTCTTAACTCAAATTCTCTCTAAAACGATACAACAGACGGCGCATCACTGCCTACGCGCTAATTAGCTTCCGTCATGCGGGGTTCTACCGGCGGTTTATCAAGGATTTTTTGAAGGTAGTGAATCCTCTTTGCAAGTTTCTAGAGAAAGATTCTAAGTTTGTGTTTGATGAGAAATGCATGGAGGCATTCGAACTTCTCAAGCATAAGTTGACCACTACTCCTATTATTACCGCACCTAATTGGAGCTTGCCCTTTGAGATCATGTGTGATGCTAGCGATGTTGCGGTAGGAGCGGTGTTGGGTCAACGTGTGAACAAAATGTTTCATCTGGTGTACTATGCGAGCAAGACAATGAATGGCACTCAATTGAACTACACGGTGACCGAGAAAGAGTTGTTGGCCATAGTGTTTGCAATGGAAAAGTTCCGACCGTACCTTTTGGGGGCCAAAGTCATAGTGCACACCGATCATGCCGCCCTTAGGTACTTGATGACAAAGAAAGACTCCAAGGCAAGATTGATGTGATGGGTGTTACTACTTAAAGATTTGATGTAGAAATTGTGGACCGGAAAGGTAGTGAGAATCCAGTGGCGGACCACTTGTCCCGTTTGGAGGAGGAAGAGAGGCCTTGTGATGGCCTATAGATCATTTCCCGACGAACAACTCCTTGCGGTGTCAATGAATGATATGCCATGGTTTGCCGATGTTGCTAATTACCTTGTGACCGGAGTAGTCCCGTATGAGCTCTCTTCTTACCAAAGGAAGAAGCTCAAGCGGGATAGCTTGGACTTCTATTGGGATGAGCCATACTTGTTCAAGATCTGCACGGATGGTGTGATTCTAAGGTGTGTCCCGGAGAAAGAGCAATTGAGTATTTTGGAGGCTTGTCATTCCTCTCCCTATGGTGGACATCATGTCGGGGCGAGGACGGCTTCTAAAGTTCTTAGTTGTGGGTTTTATTGGCGAACCTTGTTCAAAGATGCAAGTGATCTAGTAAAAAGATGTGATCAATGTCAACGAGTGGGCGAGATTTCCAAGAAAGATGAGATGCCTCTAAACACAATTCTTGAAGTTGATATCTTTGATGTATGGGGTATTGATTTTATGGGCCCTTTTGATACCTCATGTGGTAACACTTACATTCTTGTAGCGGTTGATTATGTGTCAAAATGGGTTGAGGGCGTGGCCTTGCCCAACAATGAAGCTAGGAGTGTGGTGGCATTTCTGAAGAAGAGCATTTTCACAAGGTTTGGTACACCTCGGGCAATCATTAGTGATGGAGGATCGCATTTTTGTAATAGAGCCTTTGATGCCTTGCTTTCCAAGTATGGTGTCAACCATAAAGTCTCTACGCCTTATCATCCTCAAGCAAGTGGCCAGGTTGAAGTGTCTAACAGGGAGATCAAGAGCATTTTGTCCAAAACTATCAATGCCAATAGGACCGATTGGTCTAAAAAGTTAGATGATGCTCTATGGGCCTACCGGACCGCTTACAAGACCCCAATTGGTATGTCACCGTACAGGTTGGTGTTTGGGAAAGCATGTCATCTACCAGTGGAGTTGGAACATAAGGCCATGTGGGCCTTGAGGAAGCTTAATCTTGAGTGGGATATTGCGGCCATTCTTCGTGTTGAACAACTCAATGAACTTGATGAATTCCGGTTCCATGCATACTCTAGTTCGTCCTTGTATAAGGACAAGATGAAGTACCTTCATGATAAATATTCTCGTGGAAAGGAGTTCAAAGTTGGCGATTTGGTTCTCTTGTTCAATTCCCGGTTACGTCTGTTTCCGGGAAAGCTTAAATCAAAATGGAGTGGACCGTTTAAAGTTGTGTTCGTGACCCCCTTTGGTGCTCTTGATTTGAAGAACAAAAGTGGTGAAGTTTTTAGAGTGAATGGGCACCGGGTCAAGCATTATCTTGGGATGTTTGATGATAGCCATGTGGTAGCTGTTGTTCATTTCAAATGATGTGATGGTAACCCGCGTCGTGACGCGACGTTAAATCAAGCGCTTCTTAGGAGGCAACCCATGTGTTTTTCTTCTTGTTTTCTTTGATTTTCTTTATAGTATAGGATTGATTTTGGGCTGACTGGTTGTGAGATGTTGCAGGGATGGTGTTGATGCAGTGCAAGACATAATGAAGAAAATGTTCAGTCTCTGAAGTTACCAGCGTGGCCGCATTACACTTTGTGCGATCCGCATTGGTGAAGGCCAAAATGGCACCTCTCTGAAGTTGGCCGATGCGGCCGCACTACATTTTGTGCGGTCCGCGGTGGACCACTGTGGCCGCGGTCTTTTCTGTGCGGACCGCAGTGGGATAACTGGCCAAGCTTGATTATTACAGCCCAGTGCGGACCGCGGTCCATTTTGTGCGGTCCGCACTGGTAGGTGAGAATGGGCCCCAGGGGTTTGTCTATAAATAGACCCTGAGGGCCTCCTTTTACCCTTTTCGCAAAATCGAACCTCAGAGCTATTATTTACTGTTCATCCCTTCCTTCTTGTTCGTAATTCTTGCTTGACATTGATTAGTTGCACTTCATCTCTCTATCTGGTAACATTTCACTCAATTCTTCTTTGTTTAATTGTATAATTTCATTTTATTTTCATTTTTCTTAGATTATATTTCTTCTTCTTCCCGTAATTAGTTCAATTTTTAGGTTAAGTTAGTTTAAAATGATGATTCATGTGGACTTAGTGAGCATCATGGGCTGGGTAAACATTTAGGGACATAAATTAGGGACCAAATTGACCTTAATTGCATAATCTGATGAACCCTAGTTTAGTGCCAAAAATGGGCACCCTGTGCGGACCGCGGTCACTTCTGTGCGGTCCGCGTTGCCCTAGTGCGGCTGCAGTTGCTTTTGTGCGGTCCGCACTGCTGAGATTCAGAGACTTTATTTTTGGAACCCCCCACTTGTGCGGACCGCGGTCATTTCTGTGCTGTCCGCGGTGGCCCCTGTGTGGCCGCAGTTGATTTTGTGCGGTCCGCACTGGGTACTTCTGCAATATGTCTGCTACAATTATTTTTCTGCTTCTGTTACTTTACTCTTAAATGATTACACTAATACTAATAAGCTGTTTTAACCATGATTGCAGATAATGGTGAGACAAAGGGGTAAATAACCGGCAGAGGAGAATCCTCCCGGGGAGGGAAAAAGAAGATGATAAAACTCACTCCCCAAGCTTGGGAAAACATAAAAAGGACCAGAAAACTAATAAAAGCTGCTGATGGAGCTGCCTCCCATTCCTCGGGGAGTGAGTACCAACCGTCAAGGGACATTTCTTCAGACTCCGTGCCGGAGTATGTTGAAGACTAGCCGGAGAGGTTCAGACTACAAGACACTCCTCCACCATCACCTACTACCCAAGCACCAACTAATGTCATTTCTGAGTCGTCTGAGGGCTCAGCAGCAGGTAGTGGGGAATACTCCACCTCTTCTACAGCTTCATTATCTGGAGAGGGTGCAGTAGGTGCGGAGGAAGAAGTTGGGGGATATAAGGAAGTGGAAGAAGGAGGAGAACCAAGGGTTGGGGGTGTAGATAGAACTAGAAACTCGGAGGTTTGGCGAGATAGGTTCGTGAGTGAAGTAGCGTACCACAAATTTAGGGAGTGGTGGCCGGTGAGAAAGTTGATACCGGAGCGGAGTTTCATTGACAGAGATTTATTACCCCACAACCCTGACGTGCAGAGACAGTTCAGAACTAGAGTGGGTTGGGAGTACTTCTTAGATGACTGTGTAGATACTAACGAGCACATGGTCAAGGAATTCTACTGCAATGTAGTCCACATAAAAAAGGGCTCCAAAGTGACCAAGGTTCGTAATAAGACAGTGTTGTTTGATGGGAAATACCTGAACGAGTACTTGGGCTTCAACGAGGAGGATGAAACTTTGCACATGGCGAAGTTGGAGATGGGCGAGGAGGTCCGTCCATGGTTAGCTCAGTACCTGGCAATCCCAGGTACCGTTCCTGAGTGGTTGACTGTTGGGGTAAAAATATTGCGGAGGACCTTGAACTTTGAAGCGAGGGGTTGGGAGACATTTGTTTGAAGCCGGTTGGATCCTACTACACATGACCAGACCATTCCTCTCCACCGGGCTGTATTGGTTGCTTCAATTATGGCGGGATACCCCATAAATGTGGGGAATGTGATGTCCCGCATTATCTCGCTAGTGGGAGCAGAGCATGACCGGAACTACCCTTTCCCGAGTACCCTCACTATGTACTTTCGGGACTTGGAGGTGGACAAGAAACCCTACGACATCAAGGTCAAGGCGACAGCCCCGTTCTCATGGTATAGCTTGAAGGGGAATGACAACCCCAATGAAAAGAACTACAAAGCCCCTACTTCTGCCCCAACTGGCCAGTCTGAAGAGCCAGTTGTGGTAGAGGTCCCCACTGAGCCTACCTCCACTTCTGCAGCCATTCCTCCTGGCCCTTCCACATCAGCAGGCCCGGAGATCCCATCTAGCTGGGCCCATCCCATCACTTCCCACCGGCTGAGCCAGGCCCTGCTAAGTATAAACAACTGGATGCAGATTGCCTCATCCAAGTTGTCCACATAAACTACTACTGTAGCGGCTCAGTCAGCTCCCCCAGCCCCACAGGTACCCCAATCAATTGAGGATGCGCTCAAAGAGATACTTGAGAACTAGAAGAAGATCCTCGGCACTCAGGCTGCGCTCACAAAGGCAGTGGATTCACATAGCAAGGCTCTCAAGGAGCTTGCTAAGGAGCATAGGAAGTTGCGGAAGACACGGGCCTCCAAGGAGTCCGTGAAGGAGCTGCGGGCAGATGTTGATAGACTAATGGCAGACCAGCTGGCTTTGGACGTGTTGCTTGATGATCCAGTCCCAGCAGCTCATCCACAACCGGAGCAGACCCAGAGGCCTCCGAAGAGGAGGAGGATGATCCCTGGAGCAGATGATGCTATCATCCAGTTGGCGGACCCACCGGAGACCTCCTCCAGTCAGCCACAGGATGTACCAGTTCCACAGTCTGTCGAGCTCCAGGACTAAGTTCCAGTAGCTGAGGAGCAGACCACCGGGAACCAATCTAATGTTCCCGAGCACACAGAGGACCCAGGGACCACCCATGATCCTATGCAAACAGACATGGCTTAGGGAGCCCTCTATATCCTTTTTCTATCTTTTAGTTGCTTATTTAGACTAGTTGGCATTGGGGACAATGCCAGCTTTCATTTGAGGGGGTGAGCCCTACATTTTGGATGACTATACATATTGATATTTTTATGCTTTCTTGAGTTTTCACAATTGGTCTGTATATAATTTGATATTTTTGCATTTTTATTTCACTTTTGGTCTGTATATAAAGTTACATCATACTATATATATTCATTCCCCGTTGTATATTCAAATCCCCTCTTGTATATATTATTCTGTTTTCCGCAAAAAATTTCGTTTTTAGCTTCTTATTTGTGATACGTAGCTTGTTGTTTTTAGAGTTTTTCAATAAACCTTTGGTTTTCTTAATGCCACGGTTCTTTCCAAAGGTAGAATGTTGTGTGAACCGGGTGGCTCTTCCCAATGATAGATGGCGTGACAACCTTCTTAAGGGTTTGAGTCCGTTTTTCTTTTTGTTTTTAGTAGTTTGTAGTTAAGGGTACCTCAAGCAAAGCTTCACTTGGGCCTAGCACATTTTCCTTTGATCTTATGGTCAATTACAAATTGTTGTGTTTAGGATGGTGAAAGTCGTGACCTTGAGACTCTTTTGTTGACAGATAATCATCAAGTGGTTTTTTGGGACCATTGTGTGCTCAAATCGTATCTAAGGTCGTTGTGGGCCCTCGACTCTATGTCTTTAGCAATTCCCTAGCTTGTGTGGTGAGTAATTGAATTGCGAGTCCAAGTCTCGAGCCTTTGGTCTAGAACTTGCCAAGAATGTTTGTTGAGGCGAAATCCTAAGTGAAATTTTGACTTGAGGCATGATTGTAGTCTCTCCTTGATCCAAATGATAGATTGAACAAATCAATAGCCTACAAATGATAAGATCCCTAGTCAACCCTTTTGAGCCTTAGACCTTTTTCTTTCAAGAACCATGATACAAGCCTATACCCGTTCTAAAAGATACCCTCTCTTGGCACCCAAATCTTTCCTTTAGCACATGGCAAAAGTATCAGTTTGGGGGGGAGAGACGAGGATTGCAACAAGGTGGTAAAAAGGCACAAAAGTGAAAAAAAGGAAAGGCAATGAAAAAGAAAGAAAAGCAAAAAGGCAAAGACAAAGTTCAATGTGAAAAAAAGAATGAAAAGGGATCCAAAGAAAAGCAAAGTACGAAAGGTGTGGAAAGTTGAAAAAGGAGAAAAAGTTTGAAATTCACAAGAAAGAGTGACAGCGTGTCTCTCTAACTCCTTAGAAAGAAGTGAAATGACTCAAAGAGTCAAGTGAATTGTGCCAAATGAATCAAAAGAAGTGCTTAAGGGAAGATGGAACCCACTTAAACAAAAACTTGTCCTACCCTAAACCAAAAGCCTTCACAATGACTCCACAAAAGCCTATATGATCTTGAGTTGAATGAAGCTTACATTAGTGGATACTTACATAAGGGGCAAGCATATGGTACCTAGAGCTGGACTTGTGACCTTTCCTTGAGAGAGATGAGTGAATTCCCATTAACCTCGTTTTGTGTGCCACTATTCTAAAGGTGAGGTTTGCTTAGGGACAGTTGAGGATGTGTGAGTTTGGGTTCCACAATGACCAAAGTAATTGAAAAGAGTTCTTTGATGTATTAAGTCAACTCTTGATGCTCTTCTGGCGCACTTGATCCATGGTTTTTCAAAGGTTAAATATTGTTAATGACTCATGTGTGTCAAGGGCAATTGTTAGTCCCAATTGATACTAGTTGAGGTTGCTTTAGGAAAGCTGAAAATTTCTTGGATTTTCCCTTAAGGGGTGGGTCTTATTTTGTTTGCTTGAGGACAAGCAAAAGCTTAAGTTTGGGGGAGTTGATAACTAGGGATTTTGACGTGTTTCATGCTCCTTCTTGCTTACGCTTTGATTATAAATTCTTACAAAATAGTCCCAAAAAGGCTCATAAGTTGTGCTTGATCGCAGGTTTGATCAACAAAGTGACGAGATATCAAAGATCGGCTCAAAAGGAGTGAAACCTGCACAAGTACCAAATACAAGACAACTCAGGACAAACAGGCCTAGTGCGGCCGCACTACACTTTGTGCGGTGCGCACTAGGGAGATTCAGAGACCTGGATTTTAAGGCATCAAAGCAGTGCGGACGCAGTAGATATTGTACGGCCCGCACTAAAGACACTATGGCCGCACTACCATTTTATGCGGTCCGCGGAAGCAAACTTCAGAGAGATGTCAACTGCCAAAGTTTAAGCCTGTGCGGTCCACGGTCGTTTTTGTGCGGATCACTCTAGATGCATCCGCGGCCGCAGTCCATTCTCTGCGATCCGCGGAGCATGGGTTCAGAGAGTTGATTTTTCAGAGTCACTAGTGCGGCCGCACACCATTTTGTGCGGTCCGCACTGACCCCGCAGGGGCAATTTTGTCCAGTTTTTCCAGCTTAGTATAAATAGAACATTTTTACATTTTTAGGGTATCAGATATTACAATACTGTAGTTGAGCTCGTGAGACGATATTTCTTAGCCATTTTTGGCATCTTTACATAGTTTTAATCATTGAAACTTTGTATTTACTTTAGTAATTAATTAATATGTCTTTTTCTTCATCTATTTCTCTGATTTTATCTTCAAGCATGAGTAGCTAAACCCATTAGCTAGGGTTGTGGCTCAACCCTAGTGTGGGTAATTGATGGGTGTTGTGATTTAAGGTTAGACTGCTTCTGGGTGCTTGTTATTTGGGTCAATTTTATGGTTTAATTTATGAATTAGTGGTTGCAAACACTAGTTTGTGCTAAGTTGACCTAGGCTCTTCTTGAGAAAGAGAGCCTAAGTCTCCAAAATTGACTCAACAAGGAATTGGGATGGACTCAAGAGAATTGATAGTCCCAATTAAAGGGTTAAACCTCGAGAGAGTAATTACCCGACTTGAACCCTAGTTGCTTGGGCAAATATGCATACTTAATTGGTCTCGAGAGAGTCAATTGGGCAAAACCACTCTTTCTACCGAGAGCTGTGGAGTGGGTAGTATCGAGAAACGGTTATAACATATTTCCCCAATTATGTCAATCGTGCCTTAAATGCAATTACCCGTCAATTAGCCACCTAGGTGAAAGTCACTACCCTAGTGCCTTTTAAACCATCAGATACAACTTGTAGCAATTTAATCTTAGTCTAATTTAGTTGCAATTATAATTTGTAGTTTGATCATAGTAGAATATAAGGAAAACCCAAAAATGAATAGAAGACCAATTAAGAGCATACACGCAATCCTAAGCTAAATAGATACTCGATTCCAATTCTAGCTCTCTGTGGATTCGATCCCGACCCACAAATCGTGTAAAAGCTATTTGCGACCCTCTCTCGCTACTTTTTAGTGGTGCGGAGTTGGCTGCGATCAACTACCGCGTTCGCGAAGAATAAAATCTAGGCAGGTAGTGTTATATTCAAAATCGAGGGTTTGAGCCTATTTTTCATATTTAGAGCTAGAGACCATGGAATTGGGCGATTTTTGAAGGGAATTTCAGAGAGGTGATTGGGTTAAATGTTCTTCAGTTGATTTTGGTTAGATTCCATGATTGTATCTTGATTTGTATCATCTAAATTGGGAATTGGGGTGTAAAATTTGGCGGGGGGGGGGGGGGGGGTTAGTGGAAGAAATTAGAGAGATGATTTTGGGGATTTGAATATCCATTTGATGTTGTATTTTGATGAATTTGGTATGGGTAGACTCGTGAGTGAATGGCTTTCTAGTTTTGTGATTTTTGTTTGATTCCGACACGTGGGCTCGGGGGCCGGGTTTGACCCAATTTTGGGATTTTGGTCTAAATTGATAGTTTTTCTTGTGGAATTCGTTCCATTAGCACATATTGATGGTATTGTACTGATTGTGAATAGATTCGGAGCATTTGGAGGCCGAGTCGAGGGGCAAGAGCATCACGGAGTAGTGATTTGATCGTCTTGAGGTAAGTAACAATTGTAAATCTAGTCCTGATGGTATGAAACCCCGGATTTCGTATCATTTTTACTATTTTGAGGTGACGCACATGCTAGGTGACGGGCATGTGGGCGTGCACTGTTGGGGATTGTGACTTGTTCAAAGTTGCGTATTTTGTTGAACTATATAATACTTATGTGTTTTCGAAAGAGTTTCTGTAAACTGGGTTGAATGCCATGTTTGGGCCTTGTGCCAAAGCTATATGGACCCTGAGGGGCCTTTTTCTTACTATCCTCTCCCTGTCTTTGATTGAAAATCTATACTCAGTCATGTTGTACTTATTGATTTCATAACTCATTCTTTATTACTTTGTTTTGATGCATATAAATGTTGTTTAGGGCTGAGTACCCTTTTTTAACTAAGGGCCCGAGTGGCTTGAGAGGTTTATGACTCAGTAAGGTCAAGGGCCTGATTTGTGAGGATATTTTTGGGATCGAGCTGCACGCCGCAGCATGTTTTGATATAGGCCGACAGCCTGATTCGCTTATGCCACGAGTTTACTTGTTATAGCACTTGGATTGAAGGAGCCCCACCAGAGTCTGCACACCCCCAGTGAGCGAAGGTACCTACTAAGTACGAGTGCCGAGTGACTGGGAGGAATGAGTGATGGTGAGGTATGCCCGAGGGGCTGTATGCGAGTGACTATGAGGTTTGCTCGAGGGGCTGTATATGAGTGATATTTTGCCCGAGGGGCGGTTTATGATTTCATCATTTTTGCTCACCTTTGCATTGAGCCTTTGTTGAAAACTATTGTAAAATATCTTTAAATGATTTTTACTAGAATTGGGTTTAAACGAGATGATTTGATTTAAACCCTAATTTTAAAAGCCCGTTATATTTTACTGAGATTTCATGATGTGGACTTTAAATGTTTTATTGCTCGTCACTTCTTCTGGGCCTTTATTTACTTTGGTTATTTACTGAGTTGACATACTCACGTTACTCCCTACACTTTGTGTGCAAATCCAGGTGTATCAGGACCGGTAGCGGCTGTTGACTATTCCAACTGTAGATCTTCTCTGAGTTAGCAAGGTAGCTGCTGGCGATCGCAGCCCTGCTCTTCTCCCTCCTATCTTTCTATAGTTGTTTGTAGTTATTTTCCTAACTATGTTTGTCTTAGTATTTTTGGACAAATTGTAGTAGATGATCATGACAGGTGACACCCTGATGTCGGGCTTTTCTTTCCGCACTTTCATTATTTAGAATTTCTTTATGAAGTTTTATCATTAAATAGATAGAATTTATCTTTGAAATGAAAATATCATGTTGTTTTAGGTAAAGAATCGTCTTGCCTAGTACCACGATAGGCGTCACCACAACGTTGTAGATTGGGTCATGACACGTGCCTAGCGAGCTCAAACATGAGCTCCATCTCGCTGCAGTCCTCGTGTTGCCTGCTTTAACGCGATCTAAATAGCTCGCTATGCCTGGTACTTCGTTTCTCATTCTTCAATTTCAATTTGGAGGTCTTTGTCGATGCCCCCTTTTTCTCGCGAAATTGGGTTTATGACATTTGGGCGGACAACTCTTTTCCCTTTGGGAATTGGGTTTGCAATTTTTTGAAGAGTCGCCACCTAATGATTAAGTGCATTAGGACACTAAGAATGAATTTAATTTTAGAAAACCAGAGATTGGGTAAGGGCTTGAAATTGTCTCGAGGGGAAGGTGTTAGGCACCCCTCAAGATCCACTAGTGTGGTTCCCGGCCATGCTACAATTATGACTTTAAATACAAACAACAAGTAAACAAGCAAGCATTGTAAATACAAGATAGCTTTCACATAATGGTTGCAAACAACTGAAGTACAAGAAGTTTAAAGAATGCTAAAATTTGGAAGAAGGCAGTTTTATAATTCTAAAAAAGGACACACAAGTAAAGGGGAAGGGGGTTGCAAATAATTGATGCAAGTAATCAGAAAAAAAAGTGAAAGAGGCGGAAGTTTTGGGAAGAAACAGTACTGAAAATTAAAAAAGGTTTTTACATAATTGGTGCGAGTAGTTGAAGTAAAAGAAACGTTAAAGAAACTGAAAATTAATCAGCTTTTAAAATTCTGAAAAAAAAGTAAAAACAAGTAAAAGGAAAGGGGGTCCTAGGTTTACAAATAACATGGATCACCCTACACAACACCCGGTAACCGTTTATACACATGGTGTTATCGCGTGGTCATCATATCCATGTCTACCCTTACCCACCCCGTTAAGGTATCAAATCGCGGAATAGTCTCGTTACTTATTGCATGCTATTACCCGTCCCAATTCTATCAGCTCCGGAGGTATTAGGGACTACTAGTCCTAAAGGGGAGGGAGAATTGGCTTTTAGTGGTTTAAAAGGATAAAAGTCTAAGGTGACAATCAAAACATATATGACAAGTATGGGGAAGCACATAAACCGGTAAGGCTCAAACAAAACCTCCTTAAAACAAAGAGAAACATATAGTTTTAGCATGTCTTTCAAATACTGATTAGGTCTTAATTAAACTTAAAAAGTTAAGGTGTGGCTGATTTATCACAGTTTTTCAGATAAGAAGTCCAAATTAGGCCTGCCTGCTGGTTGTAATTATTAAAGACAAGTGTAGTTAATCAATTACCTAATGTCTTGCCTAGGTGAGACCTATAGGCATGATATCTAGAAATGCGGAAGTATACTGATTTTAAAGAAGGCTTGTTGATCATAGAAAACATAAGTTCTGTAAGTACTAAGTATCGATATTACTGATTTTTAAGCTTGTTGAAGATTCAGATTCAGTTGATTACCCCTATAGACATGCTTTCTAAGCGTGACTGGTTTTAAAAACGTTTATAGAAATGCAAGAGTCCTATAAGCATGGTATCTAGAATGCAATTTGTTATTTAAACCTATGACCGTTTGCCTAATGATAGATGTAAATGCAGAATTTAAGAGATCCTATAGACAGGTTATCTATATGATGCAAGAGTGCAGAAGCCTACAGTCATGGTATTCATATGAATGCGGAGCCTTAAAGACATGGTTTCTGTATATGCAGAAGTGCAGAACCTTAAAGACATGGTATCTATATGAGTGCAAAACCTTAAAGACATGGTATCTATATATGCATAAGTGCAGAAAGCCGAAGGCATGATTTCTATATATGAGAAGTGCAGAACTATAGGCACGATTTCTATATGAAATGCATAAGTGAAAAGCAGGATGTGATTACAGGAATAAATACCTAAGAACATGATGTCTACCTGCATGCATACATGAGTGAACCTCCCCTTTTCACCACAAATCCCCATAAGTTATTACAAATTATTACAACCCAGGAGGAATAAAAAAAAGTAAAATTACATCAGAAATTAAAGTACAACCAAGGAGAGCTTAATTCAGACTCCATGTCCAAAACATGAAATAAACCAACTCCAAAGCCTTTCTCATTTTTGGGTGCGTCAGAGTTCCTAGGAGCTTAATGAACTCTGGACAGTGCTTACACCCAAATATATTGCAGAATTGAATTGAAGTGCAGCGTGGAAGGGCCCGCCCTCAAATGTCCAAGTTCAGAGGAAACTCAAGGTCCCAAAGCAAGGCTCATAGGAGGGGGGCAGGACTTAGAAAATAGGAATGAGTGCAAGTGCAATATAGGGGATTCGGGAAGAGCCAAGACAGGCTGGTGGTAATACCCAGCAATTTGGAGTGTTGGCACACCCCTAACCAGCTTGTTAGCCATATTGTTTGGGAGTTAGGATCCCTTAAAGGATCAAGCCCAGACATGAACAACAATTTAGGTGTTGCTATACCCAAACTTTAACTCAAACACATAGAGGGGAATAGGGATATGGGGATCCACAAATAGAAACATGTTCGATGAAATTGATATTGCTGATTAACATTAAACACAGGCAGTAATGTAGTCAGGGGTGTAGGGATTCATAATAGAAACATATGCAAGGGAATTGACTTGCTAATTAACATTAAACATAAGTAGTAAAACAAACACGGATGTGGAAACTGTAAAGTAAACACGTTGGGATGAGGCTAAAGCTTAAATTAGAACATACCAGTTTCAGGGAAACAAGAAAGTAAAACAGTAGCCTTGAAAGCCAAATTGCAAGCAAACAATCAGCAGGTCTCAGAAGAGAGTAGAGTGTTGGGTGAAGTGTAAGAGTATTGAAATTCAAAGTATGTATGTATGTTAGAGTATTGGACTCAAAGTTGTCTTAAAGAGTATTTCATTGGAAGTTCGTCAAAGTGCAGAAGGGTCGTCCCCTTTTATAGTGCAGCAAGCAAGTAAGAAAAAGGTAAGAAAATAGTTTTGCCATCAATTACAAAAAGGATTCCCTCTAATTAAGGGATTCTGATTTCAAACGGGCAAAATTAAATAAGGAAGGAGTTTGCTCAAAAAAAATTCCAAAGTAGTACAATAAGGGCAAATACACAGGGGTCTATTTAAGGAAAGAATTTGATAGTAACACGGTTTGTGAGAATAAGGAAAGGGAATCAATCAAATAGCTAGTAAAATCAAAATTGCAGGCTTTGTTCGAATGAACCAAGGCAGGAAAAGAGAGGAAAGGGTTTTAGTTAAGGAAAATCAATAACAATCAATCAAACCTTACTAAAAGGAATTCAGAATCAATCATAAGTTGGCAAAACCTTTTTGAAGGAAGAACTTCTCATATATAAAGCACACAGGTATGTCAAACAAGAAAGTGTTGTCATGTTAATTAGAAAACCTATCATAGAAAATTTCAGAGTTATAAACAAAGAGGTTCCAGTCCAATTTATGACTCAAAATGAGTTTGGGAGTTTAGGGTTCCAAAGTAGAACCCAAGTCCAAACACCAAATCAAACTTGCCAAAACCCTCACATCCTAGGGTTTCAACTCGAATCTGATACAGTGATGAGAAGACAAGCCATTGAAGCAGGTTTGAAGGCATAAAGAACATGTTTGAGAGAAGCTCGGAACTCAAGCAAGTTCAGAAGAGAGAAGAAGTGATATAAACTTAAGAAACAGTAAAGAAAGCATGTTTAGAACTCAAACAGAAGTTCAGTAAAGGCAAACAAACTTAAGAACTCAGTAGGAAACACATACAGTAGAAGAATACTGAAAAGTATAGCAAAGAATAGATAGAAAAACATAACAGAGATTGACATGCGAGCCTAGTTTAAAGGCACAGTAGAATACAAAGTACAAGAGAGTCACGCATAGTAGAAAGAAAAGCAGAAGAACAACACATGCGTGGTAAAACATAGTATAGGCAAACACACATAAAGAAAAGAAAAGGAAGAATTAGAAAGTTGTTTTGAAATCCTTTCAGAAACCCTAAATCGAAGAGAAACAATTTTGAAAGAAAAGATTGGGGAAAACACCTTAAATATCCAATAAAACACAGATATAGCATAGATCTAAGAAAACAGACAGAGAAAGACCTCGAATATCTTAGGGTTTTGGAGGAACCCTAGAAATGAGAAAGGCTTGGAAGAAAGCCCGATCTTGAGTCGGAGAGGTTGGAAATAGGCTCGAAATGCTTGAATGCGCCAGAGCAATGGCCGGAGAGGCCATAGAACTATAGCTCTGAGAAGATCTGAAAGAGAACCATCGAGGTCAGACCTCAACACTTCGAACACCCAGGGTTTAATGGTGGAGGGGGGTGAGTACAGAACATCCCTGGCCTGAGAAGCCATGGATTCCGGCAAAAGTACGCTGGAAAAAGGGTTGAAGACGACTAGGGTTCTGGAGAACCTCCGAGAGTGTTTTTAGAGAGGAGAGTATTCAAAGGCGGCGGACCAAACGAAATGGGAGGATTAGGTTAGGGTAGGGAAATTACAAATGGCAAGGGACGATCCTGGCCGTTGATCAAAATGATCAACGACCTGGATTGAAAGAAAGGTCGGGCGGGTTAAGTAAACAGGTTAAGGGGATGAGTAAAATTGAAATTGGGCCAGTCCAATTGGGGGTTAGGATTGGGTCAATTGATGGCTAAAATTGAAATGTAAATAGGCTGTAATTGCAACGAAATGAGGCTAAATGTTAAATAGCCAGTTTTCCCTTTTATTTTATAAAAACAAAATAGTAAAATGATTTAAAAGCAAATTAAAAGTACTGAGTCAGTTAATAACACATAAATATTAATTTAAAAAATAGTGGAACCAATTTTTATAACTAAAATGCTATTAAACTTAAAACAGGCTAGAATTGCCATTAAATGCAATTTAGCTTTAAAATACCAAATAAATTTGAAAAAAATGTATAGAAAAATTATCTTAACTATATTTTTGTATAAACATGGGAATAAAATAAATTATTCACCAAAATTGATGATTTTGGGAATAATTACTGATTTTGTACTGCTAAAATGGACAACAAATTAATTTTAAAAATCTTTAAAAAATTGGGGAAAATACTAAAATCCTTAGGCATGCTTATATATGCATATATATGTTATTTTGAAAGTATTTTGTATATGTGAAAATATTCAGGGAAAAACTGGGTATCAACAGCTGCCCCTCATTACCCGGGAAGGATGGAAGAGTTGTCGGATAAAATATGATGGCCAATTTTTGACCGAACGGAATGGTTTGAAGTGATTGACCGTGCTCTGGTTCCTGAGCTGCCTACATATCCCTGGTCTTACAGGAATCAGGCCGTCTGTAGTTCGGGATCCATCGACGGAACATGCCGATGGAGATTTCAAGAACGGACGAGATATTCGGGCTGGGGTGGTGGTTATGAGTGTAGTAGAGCTGCGGGAACAGAAGCGGGATTGCTTCTGCTGGGATGGCTGTTGCTAGCCGGTTTGCCTGCAAATAAACAATACGAGCGCATATATTGTGCATAAATTTAAACGTGATGCAAGTTCCCGTCAGACTATGGATGTTGTCTAGACGGTTATGATGACGTCCTCGGACCATGATGTCCTGGGCCATGAAGCATATAATAAAGGATTCGCAGGCTATGAAATGATGCTCTCGGGCTATGAGAGTGATGCCTCTGAGCGATGATGCCTTTGAATAATGATATGCAAGAGACAAAGGAGTCCTCAGGCCATGGCATGGCGTTCTCGGGCTATGAAGATGGTGCCTCCGAACAATGACGCCCTTGGATAATTTGGCGATCTTTCAGCCCATGAAACGCAAAAGGTGGCGATATTGCAGCCGATGCAAAATTTAAATAAGGTGGCAGTATTTCAGCTGATGCAAGATTTGAATGAAGTGGCGATATTTCAGCCATGCAAAGTGTAAATAAAATGGCGATCTTTCAGCCGATGCAAGATTTAAATGAAGTGGCGATATTTCAGCCATGCAAAGTGTAAATAAAATGGCGATCTTTCAACCGATGCAAAGTGTAAACAAAAATGGCGATCTTTCAGCCGATGCAAGATTTAAATGATGTGGCGATATTTCAACCATGCAAAGTGTAAATAAAATGGCGATCTTTCAGCCAATGCGGATGGAGACAGAGCTTAGTCTCAGAATGTAGAGTAGTAGCCTTATGCAATGCAGGAAATGCAAATGGAGGTAGAGCTTAACCTCGCAAGGCAGAATAGTATCCTTATGCAATGCAGGAAATGCAAATAGAGGTAGAGCTTAAACTCGGAAGGCAGAATAGTAGCCTTATGCAATGCAGGAAATGCAAATGGAGGTAGAGCTGAACCTCAGAAGGCAGAATAGTAGCCTTATGCAATGCAGGAAATGCAAATGGAGGTAGAGCTTGACCTCGGAAGGCAGAATAGTAGCCTTATCCAAAAAGATGAAAGACGAGTAGTAATAAAAGTCTCTTAGATGATAACTGACAACTGGTTGCTCATTGTGATATTGTGGCTGCTGGGGATATTGTATGCTGATAGCGGTTGTGAAGCGATAATTTCGAGAATCGTATTCATGAGGAGTAGGGGTGCGTAATATATAAATTTGTGACTTAGGTACCTACATCCAAAGAAAAATCGTGAGTTTTGTAGAGGGGAAAGGTTAGTTCCGTGCCCCCGCTGACTTCGCTTGACCGGCTCTGATCTGATTTGGTGATACTGTGGGTATCCCGGGGTAGCATTGCTAAAAAAAACAATTTCGATGATAAACATGCATGAATTTGTTAAAGATATGACATATTGTATATCTTTAAGAAATAGTTTTAGATGAACCGATGATTGCGACGTGGTTCAGGACATTGCAACCTCTCCTGCTACGGAATTTTGAGGGTCCTCCTCAAAATTCTGCCTCAGTTTACTGGGCTGCTGCTTCTGACGGTTGCTTGCGATGATTGGTTGAAGTTACTTCAAAATTTTGAGGGTCCTCCTCAAAATTCTACCCCAGTTCCCAATTGCGGGGGAAATGAAAATTTTATTGAATTGTGACCGAACCCATAACACTGCCTACGTATCCCCTCTTAAATGGGAATCAGGTCAGACGTAGTTCAAATTACATAAGGAAATCATATATGGTTACACATACTATCGCTTGACTGCATCTGAATTTTTCGGCTTTGGCCAAACTTCTCCGTCCATTTCTGCGAGTATGAGGGCTCCTCTTGTTAGAACTCGATGAACCATGTATGGACCTTGCCAATTGGGAGGGAAATTCCCTTTGGCTTCATCTTGATGTGGAAAAATCTTCTTTAACACCAGCTACCCCAGTGTGAACCGTCTTGGTTTGACTCTCTTGTTGAAAGCTCTGGACATTCTGTTCTGGTAAAGTTGACCATGGCAAACTGCATTCATTCTTTTACCATCTATGAGGGCTAACTGCTCGTAACGACTCTTCACCCATTCTTCATCGTCTAGTTCCGCTTCCTGTATGATCCTTAGGGAGGGAATTTCTACCTCGTCGGGAATGACCGCCTCTATACCGTAAGCCAGCATGTCGGGAGTTGCCCAGTCGACGTGCGGACCATGGTGAGATATCCCAATAAAGCAAATGATAGTTTCTCATGCCATTGCTTATGCTTTTCTATCATCTTTCTCAATATCTTCTTGATGTTCTTGTTGGCGGCTTCTATAGCTCCATTCATCTGAGGCCTGTAAGCAGTGGAATTCTTGTGTTTTATCTTGAAGGCTTCACACATAGCTTTCATTAGGTCACTGTTGAGGTTGGATCCATTATCAGTAATGATTGACTCTGGAATCGCGAATCGACAAATGATACGGTCGCGGACGAAGTCTGCCACGACTTTCTTGGTTACTGATTTGTAGGATGCTGCTTCAACCCATTTGGTGAAATAGTCAATTGCCACTAGGACGAATCTGTGCCCGTTTGATGTGGTAGGTTCGATTGGTCCGATAACATCCATCCCCCATGCGGCGAATGGCCATGGCGTGCTTGTTGCATTAAGCTCATTTGGAGGCACCTTTATCATGTCGGCATGTACCTGGCAGCGGTGACATTTTCGGACATACTGGATGCAGTCCGTCTCCATAGTCATCCAAAAATAACATGCTCGGAGTATCTTCTTGGCTAAGACAAAACCGTTCATATGTGGACCATAGGTCCCAGCATGAATTTCCTCCAGCAGTTTAGATGCTTCCTTTGCATCAACAGAGCTTAGCAAACCCAAATCCGGAGTCCTCCTATACAAGCTTCCTCCGCTATGAAAGAAGTGGTTAGACAGTCTCCGAAGTGTGCGCTTCTGAGTAGTGTTTGCAAGCTCTGGATATTCTCCTTTTACCAAATATTCCTTGATGCCGTGAAACCAAGGTTTTCCATCTGCTTCTTCTTCGACATGAGCACAGTAAGATGGCTGATTGTAGATCTTCACGGGAATAAGATCAATGAAATTCTTATCTGGATGTTGTATCATAGAGGCCAGGGTAGCCAATGCATCGGCGAACTCATTCTGGATCCTGGGAACATGCTGGAATTCTGTCTTTGTGAACCTCTTTCTCAACTCTTGTACATGATGCAGGTATGGGAGTATCTTGGAGTTCTTGGTTGCTCATTCTTCTCGGACCTGATGTATAAGCAAATCTGAATCTCCAATCACTAGCAACTCTTAGACGTTCATGTCAATGGCCATCTTAAGCCCTAAGATGCAAGCTTCGTACTAGGCCATATTGTTAGTGTAGGGGAACCTGAGCTTGGCGGATACCGGATAATGCTGGCCAGTTTCTAATACTAAGACTGCTCCTATGCCAACTCATTTAAAATTTGCTGCTCCGTCAAAAAACATCCTCTAACAATCATAGGACTCTGCAATGTCTTCCCCTACAAATGATACCTCCTCATCAGGAAAATACGTCTTTAGGGGCTCGTATTCTCCATCCACAGGGTTTTCGGCGAGATGATCTGCTAGTGCATGTCCTTTTATTGCTTTCTGGGTCACGTAGACAATGTCGAATTCACTCAGCAGGATTTGCCACTTGGCTAGCTTGCCAGTGGGCATGGGCTTCTGAAAGATGTACTTCAATGGATCCATCCTTGATATGAGATACGTAGTGTAAGCACAAAAATAGTGCCTCAACTTCTGAGCTACCCAAGTCAGAGCACAACAGGTGCGCTCCAACAAAGAATACCGGGCCTCGTATGGGGTGAACTTCTTACTAAGAAAATAGATGGCTTGTTCCTTCCTCCCTGNCCTATGCCAACTCCTTTGAAATTTGTTGCTCCGTCGAAAAACATCCTCCAACCATCATAGGACTCTACAATGTCTTCCCTTACAAATGATACCTCCTCATCAGGGAAATACGTTTTTAGGGGCTCGTATTCTCCATCCACAGGGTTTTCGGCGAGATAATCTGCTAGTGCCTGTCCTTTGACTGCTTTCCGGATCACGTAGACAATGTCGAATTCACTCAGCAGGATTTGCCACTTGGCTAGCTTGCCAGTGGACATGGGCTTCTGAAAGATGTACTTCAATGGATCCATCCTTGATATGAGATATGTAGTGTAAGCACAGAAATAGTGCCTCAACTTCTGAGCTACCCAAGTCAGAGCACAACAGGTGCGTTCCAACAAAGAATATCGGGCCTCGTATGGGGTGAACTTCTTACTGAGATAATAGATGGCCTGTTCCTTCCTCCATGTTTCATCATGCTGCCCCAGAACACAACCGAGCACTCCATCCAATACTAGAAGGTAGAGTAGTAGGGGTCTACCTGGTTCAGGCGGAACCAAAACTGGCGGTGTTGACAGGTACTCCTTGATTCTGTCGAAAGCCTTTTGGCAGTCGTCTGTGCATTTGGTAGCGGCGTCTTTCTTCAACATCTTAAAGATTGGCTCACAGATGACAGTAGACTGTGCTATGAACCAGCTGATGTAGATAAGTCTCCCCAAGAAACTCATTACTTCTTTCTTGTTCTTTGGCGGTGGTAATTCTTGAATAGCTTTGACCTTTGATGGATCCAATTCTATCCCTCGGCGACTAACAATGAACCCAAGCAATTTTCCAGCTGGAACCCCGAATGCACATTTTGCAGGGTTCAACTTCAGGTTGTACCTCCTCAGTCTATTGAAGAACTTCCTCAAATCTTCTATGTGATCAGTGGCTTTCTTGGACTTAATGATGACGTCGTCTACATATACTTCGATCACCTTGTGTACCATGTCATGCAAAATGGTAGTCATGGCCCTCATGTAGGTGGCCCCTGCATTCTTTAACCCAAACAACATCATCTTATAGCAATATATCCCCCACGGCGTAATGAAAGCGGTTTTCTCAGCATCCTCTTCATCCATCCATATCTGATGGTACCCAGCAAAACAATCAACGAATGACTGCAGCTCATGCTTGGCGCAGTTGTCAATCAAGATGTGTATATTCGGCAAGGGGAAGTCGTCTTTTGGACTGGCCCGATTGAGATCCCGATAGTCGACGCAGACTTTGACCTTCCCATCCTTCTTCGATACTGGCACAATGTTGGCTAACCATGTCGGATACTCTACTACCCTAAGAACCTTAGCTTTGACCTACTTAGTGACCTCTTCCTTGATGTTCAAACTCATTTCTGGCTTGAACTTTCTGAGTTTCTGCTTCACTGGTGGACAAGCCAGATCAGTCGGCAATTTGTGAGACACAATGGATGTGCTTAGACCAGTCATGTCGTCGTATGACCAGGCAAATGTGTCTTCATACTCTCTTAGAATCTCTGTATATTCTTTCTTCCCTGATGGTGACAAGTGAATGCTGATTCGTGTTTCTTTGATGTTTTCTGCATCTCCCAGGTTAACACTCTCAGTCTCGTCCAAGTTGGACTTAGGCCTATTTTCGAAATTCTCAACTTCCTCAACAATCTCTTCCGATATGTCATCTTTCTCTGAATCTATGTCCGTTTGTTGCGTTGTCTCGTTGCATGTCACAGTCATTGATTCATCAAGATAAGTAATAGTAATGTTGTATAAGTAAAGTAATGAGAGAAAATAAGAGTAAGATTTATAAGAAAATTGAAATGCTTTGATAAATTCCATAAATGTTTTGAAAATTGGAGTTCTTTCTTGCAAAAATAAAAATGCGAAAGGAAATTGAACTAGTAAAATAAAGTAGTGCATGGTGCTTGTTCAGCCTTGCTACCCCGAGGCATGCCGGGCTCTGGTGGTTCTGACGGTCCAGTTGTTGAGGCGTGCTCCTCTGTTTACGGACTGTATGGAAGGGCCTTCCTCCCCCTCCTCCTCAAAAATGACACAGCAGTCCATATCATCATCTTCCAGGAACAAGTTCCTCATTGCTGCTAATGCTTCCTCTTCTTCTGACCCATAGATGACTTCGGCCGGTTAGAAAGTCTGCTCCAAACGGGGTATCGGTTGCTCCAATGGGTAGTAAGGACCGTGCCAGGGTGGCGACCATTCCTTGAATTCTTTCCAGGTGTACTCATATCCCAATCTGAAGGTGGTGTCGTGCTTCTTGAGCTTGATGGGCTTAGCGATTCCTTGGAGATCCTTGCCAAGTCCCTTGCCAGGCTTATACCCGCTCCAGTTCAGTATGCTTTCAATTTTGTTGTCCTACCATTTATCTTTATCGACGGCGTTGACTCGCTCGATGTGGTGGTAAGTTTCCCCACCTATTCTTCTTCTTCCTCCAATTGCTGGGATGGTCTGGCGGCTATATGAGGGATTGCTACTGTCACCATGAATGATCACCTCCTGGTGATTCTACTCAAATTTCACCGCCTGATGTAGTGTTGATGCCACGGCCCCGGTGGCATGAATCCATGGTCATCCCAACAATAGGTTGTAAGAAGCCGACACGTCTATCACTTGAAAATAAACATCAAACCAAGTGGGCCCCATTTGCAAACGTAAGCTAACTTCCCCAATAGTAGACCTTTGAGAACCGTCGAAAGCTTTGACGTTGATGGCTCCATCTTTGATCTCATGCAGGCTCTTTCCCAACGTTCTGAGAGTTACCAATGGACAAATGTTGAGGCTGGACCCTCCGTCAATCAGGATTCTAGTGATGAAATAATCCTCGCACTGCACAGTGATGTGCAACGCCTTGTTGTGACTCAAACCTTCTGGGGGCAACTTATCTTCATGAAAAGTGATTTTGTGGCTTTCCAATACCTGGCCTACCATGTTAGCCATCTCTCCTTCGGTGATGTTGCTTGGTACATATGCCTCACTCAGCACCTTCAACAGGGCATTCTTGTGTGCATCGGAACTCTGTAGCTAAGCCAGGATAGAGATTTGTGCCGGTGTTTTGTTCAGCTGGTCAATGACTGAGTATTCCTTGGCTTGTATCTTTCTCTAGAGATCATCGGGCCCGGTTTCAAGGATGGCTTGTCGACCAGAGGTCTGCTTATTCGACTCAGCCAAGTGTTCTAGGGTATAAACCCTGTCGGTTCTTGTCATACCCTGTGCTGCAACTGCTTCCCCGAACTTGGCCTTCCCTTTCCTTCTTGCCTCGGCTGTGTAGTCCCATGGTATGGCTTTTGTGTGGAATGGTGTTACGGCTGTCATTGCTACTGGAATAGGCACCCTTGCTTTGGAAGGTAATACCACAACTTCAAATGGCTCAGGCGCCTTTGGGGACCCAAACTCGACCTCAATTGGTGTTGGCGTCTTTGCAGAGGCTGGTGTTTCAAACTCAAGTGGTATGGACATGTTCACCTCGGCATCTTCAGAAGGTTGAATTTGGACTACAATCGGATTAAGAGTGACTGTTGGTTTCTTTGGATCGTCACCTTCTGTGATCAAACCGATTGATCCTTTGGGATCCCAATCGTCCTCTATTTCAATCATATGAATACCTCCACCCTTGTGGTTTGGTAGAGGGTTGTTGCGGACATTCGGAGTAGGCTCCTTTGCCACGATGATCTTGTTATCAATCAATGCTTGGATCTTGTCCCTCAGGGAGCGGCATTCATCAATAGTATGCCCCTTCATGCCAGAATGGTATGCACAGGTTTTATTTGGGTTGACCCATTGGGAAGGGTTTTTAGGGGTTATGCCAGGGATAGGGGTGACAACCAGCAACTTTGAGTCTTTCATACAGCTGGCCGATTGGTTCAGCAATAGCGGTATACTGTTTGGGAGGTCTGCGATCGAAATTTGGTTGAGGTCTAGGAAAGTTTTGGCGAGTGGGAGATAATTGATAGTGGGATGGTTGAGTGTTGTAATCTTGGTAGATGTGTGCGGGTTGGGAATATCTGGGTGAAACTGGTTGGTATGTAGGAGGTGGAGGTGATTGATAGGTAGGTGGTGGAGTTTGGTAGGAATGTGCGGGTGTTTGGAAATTTGTAGTGGGCTGATATGTAAGTGGAGATATCGGGTAGGTTTGGTATTTGACAGGTGATTTGGTTCCCTTTGCAACCATTACGGCACTTACGTCCCTCTTCTTGGATGTACCACCGGACTGTAGAGCCTTGTTGGTCTCTTGCAAAGCTTCAAAGTTCGTAACCATACCACTCTTGATACCTTCTTCAATCCTTTCTCCCAGCTTGATGATGTCAGAAAACTTATGATTCTCGATCAGCATCAGTCTTTCATAGTATTGCGGATCCTGAGCCCGACGAAAAACTTGTTCATCTGTTCTTCCCCTAAAGCAGGTCGAACCTTAGCAGCCTCTGATCTCCAATGAGTGGCATACTCGCGGAACGTTTCTGTGGGTTTCTTCTTTAAATTCTGAATGTAAAACACATCCGGTGCATTTTCCATGTTGAACCTGAACCTGTCCATGAAGTTGGACGCCATACTTACCCAGTTTGACCACTTCTTTGGGTCTTGGCTAATGTACCAAGACAGAGCATCTCCTTTCAGGCTCCTCATGAAAAGCTTCATGTGGATCTTCTCATCTTTTCTTACTCCGACCAGCTTGTCGCAGTATGTTCCCTGGGATCTCCTGTACCATCAAACATTTCGAACTTGGGAGGTTTGTACCCCTCGGGCAGTTCGACATCGGGCTGTATGCATAAATCTTCATAGTTTAGCCCCTCAATTCCCTTACTTCCTTCAACGCCTTTGATTCCGGTGGTTAACTTCTTAAGCTCTTCGGCCAAATTTCTGATGAGCGAGTCTTTGTCATCGGACTCGGGTGTGCTTGAGATGGGTTGAGTAGGGTGCGGCACAGTCTCCACATAGATGGGGGTGTTGTGTTGGTTGGGGCAGTGGTCATTTGTGGAGTTCAATGGTTTCGGGATGAGCAGCGGAGTGTTTTTGGGAGTGTGGCAAGTATTGCAGTGGCGGTGAGGAGCGAGTTGGTTGGGACGTTTTGTGGAGGTATGGGATTCTGTGTAACTTCTGGAGCGGTAAGGGAAAATGACCGACTTGCCAAATTCCGGACTTGATCAAGCTCTTCTTGGAATTTCAGTAGTTTTTGTTCTATCTGAGAGGCATTTTCCTTGGGGACCATGGCACTATGAGTGACCTCTACTCGTTCAGCTGAGTTGTTTGAATCTTCCATTCTTCTTTTGCCTTTGTGCCTGACGGGATTGGGAGGAGGAGTAGGTGGAGGGCCCCTGGATCTTGTAAAATATGCTGATGTTGCCAGAGTTCATGAACTAACCTTTTGGGGAGGGGAATAAACAAAATTAAAAACAAAAGGTGATAAGTTAGTAAGGATTATAAGGAAAAAAATGTTGTGATATTTAAACACGTAGTGCAGGAAATATAAAGCGTGTCCTAATTTTGGGGACCTTGTTGTGCCCGAGGTAGGCCTAGCGACAAGTAAATTTGGAGAACTTGGAATGCTAAATGCCTCATTTTATTGATAAGAAAATGAGACGAATCCCAAAACGACACTAAATAACAGGAAATAAAAATGTCACTAGTGGCTATAGGCCTTATTACATTTGTAAAGCGAAAAATAAACTCCTATCTACTTGGTCCCAGAAGGACCTTCCCCAGACTCGGCAGTGTTAGCTCCCTCGTACAGCTCTCCCAGCTCGCGTAGTCCTAGCAGCAAGTAAGCCCTGGCCAGATGTCTGCCTTCATTTCCTTCAGCAACTCGGCAATCTTCGACCCTTTTTAGAAACTTCTTTTCCAGTTCCACTATTCCCAGCTCCAAACAGATCAGTCGTTTGTTGGCACTGACAGCCATATCCTTCCATTCTCGAATTAGTTTTTGATTGGCTTCTTGTATTTCACGGTGCTCGTTTTCGCATTCCCGCATCCTATTGCACAGTTGGTTGTATTTTGCTTATGCTTTAGCCTTTTCATCAATGATTATGTGACCTCGAACAAACCCGGGCTGACCCAAACCGTTGTGATTGTCCTCCAACCAGCCCAAATAGTGTGGGGTACAACCAGCATGGTAGCGATCTGGTTCGATGGTGTCTTTCCCTAAGACAATTTTGCAATGCCACATATGCTGAGCCTGGCACCTGTATGGACTGTCGTCATCCTGGAAGTCGGCTCGGAAGTGACTCATCTTGTCGACCCTTGGTATAACCTGCTTCTTACCAGCTTGCCTCATAACCCGGATAGGGACATAAGGGTAGGTTCCTCTCAAACCGATCAATATCAGAAATGGCACATCCCTAGATCGAATGATGAATTCTTCAGTAGGGAACCATTCGAACATCCATTGCACTCGGTCCTCCGTTAGATTGTCAAAGAGTTCGACCCATTCTCTAGCATTCTCTGGTTGGGCGAACACGTTGGGCATGTAATTCATTCGCTTCGGGTGATCAAAGGCAATATGATCGTCCCAGTCTCTACGATGGATTTCCTATCGGTACTCACCCCTTTGGAGGTGTTCCATGAGCCATAGTTGGAGTAGCAAATTACAACCCTCGAAATGTTTGGCTCCCTATTGACACCTTTCTAGGGCTCGGTATATTTCTGCAACTATCATTGGCACAAGACTGAATGGCTGTCCGTTAATTCCTTCCATCAAGGTTTTGGTGACCATGGCTAGTCTGGTATGGATTCTTTCTTTCTTCATTTGAAACACTATCATCCCCAAGAAACAGAACATGAAGACAAAGACCCTCCGATGGATGGCCCCAATGAAGTGAGGGCGAACTCGTCAGGATAAGTACGGTAAGATTTGCTGTGGCCGTACCTTTCATACAAATAGTCAAAGGGAATGTATGACTCCTTCAAACATGTCAAGTCGGGATTCTTCTTTAGACCCATCATTTTCAGAAAACCCCTACCCTTGCGATTTTCCAGCATTAGCGAACCCGGAGTTTCCCACGGTATCCTAGCTAGTCCTCCTATTTCCTCAAGCAAAGGTGTCATCTCAATGTCTCCAAAGCGAAATACCGACCTATCACAATCCCAAAACAGAGTTGCAGCTTCTATGATTTTGTTGTTGGGTTGAATTTCTAGGAGAGAAGGTAGGCTTCCTAGATATTTCCTGACAAGAGCTTGATCGCTGGAATGAAGATCTCCCCACCAGTTTAACAATTTGGGGTGGATGTTGGCGATCATGCCGAATCTGGGGACTTCGTGCCTCATTTCTGCAAGACAAAAGTGTTAGAACCTTACCCCCACCAGACTCGACTATTAATATCAACAATCAGCATAAGAAGCATTTAGTTATCCAAATGAATGCACAGAACATGGTAGTGTCCGTTTGGGTTTCAGGGAAACCCAATGGACTTTGGACGAGGCTGTCTTAAAGAGTCATTATGCGGACAACATAATTGACTCGGCTAGGTTCGACAGTGATGCATGCACAATTAAACAGAGCAGGGTTTCTATGGGGTATTAGACTGGTACCCTTGAGCGGAAAACTCAAGAGGGAAAGGCGCGGAACTGTCGACGGCACCGCTGATCGACTAGTTATACCGCAAATATGCCTTTGCCGAATTTAGGGGGTGATAATATCGGAAGGGCGCAACCACTCATTATAAGCGTTGCTATGGTATTTTGTTTGGCACGAGTGGAATATGATGTTGAAAAATGCAGTTACAATAATTAACAAGTTGTCATGTATTTGCACGTTCATAGAGTAATAATTACAACAGTTTCTCATAATTTACAACAACATTAAAGGAAAACGATAAAAGAAAACATTAAAAGAAAAGAAACAAAGAGCCAAGTCAGTTCCGTAGTAGAAGAAAGAATAAATGCTTAAAGGCATTTAAACAAGTAAAGACATGTAAAGAAGCATAAAGTCACAAATAGCATGAAATGGTAAATGCCTTCAAGAAATCCCCAGCAGAGTCGCCATGCTGTCGATGCCTCCTTTTTCTCGCGAAATCGGGTTTATGACATTTGGGCGGACAACTCTTTTCACTTTGGGAATTGGGTTTGCAATTTTTGAAGAGTCGCCACCTAATGATTAAGTGCATTAGGACACTAAGAATGAATTTGATTTTAGAAAACCAGAGATTGGGTAAGGGCATGAAATTATCTCGAGGGGAAGGTGTTAGGCAACCCTCAAGATCCACTAGTGTGGTTCCCGGCCATGCTACAATTGTGACTTTAAATACAAACAACAAGTAAACAAGCAAGCATTGTAATACTAGATAGCTTTCACATAATGGTTGCAAACAACTGAAGTACAAGAAGTTTAAAGAATGCTGAAATTTGGAAGAAGGCAGTTTTATAATTCTAAAAAAAAGGACACATAAGTAAAGGGGAAGGGGTTTGCAAATAATTGATGCAAGTAATCAGAAAAAAGAAGTGAAAGAGGCGGAAGTTTTGGGAAGAAAATAGTACTGAAAATTAAAAAAAGGTTTTTACACAATTGGTGCGAGTAGTTGAAGTAAAAGAAAAGTTAAAGAAACTGAAAATTAATCAGCTTTTAAAATTTTGGAAAAGTAAACAAGTAAAGGGAAAGGGGGTCCTAGGTTTACAAATAATATGGATCATCCCACACAAAACCCGGTAACCGTTTATACACGTGGTGTTATCGCGTGGTCATCATATCCATATCTACCCTTTCCCACCCCGTTAAGGTATTCAAGGGCGGAATAGTCTCGTTACTTATTGCATGCTATTACGCATCGCAATCCTATCAGCCCCGGGGGTATTAAGGACTACTAGTCCTAAAGGGGAGAGAGAATTGGCTTTTAGTGGTTTAAAAGGATAAAAATCTAAGGCGACAGTCAAAACATATATGACAAGTATGGGGAAGCACATAAACAGGTAAGGCTCAAACAAAAACCTCCTTAAAACAAAGAGAAGCATATAGTTTTAGCATGTCTTTCAGATACTGATTAGGTCTTAATTAAACTTAAAGCGTTAAGACGTGGCTGATTTATCACATATTTTTAGATAAGAAGTCCGAATTAGGCCTGCCTGCTGGTTGTAATTATTAAAGACTGGTGTAGTTAATTAATTACCTAATGGCTTGCCTAGGTGAGACCTATAGGCGTGATATCTAGCAATGCGGAAGTATACTGATTTTAAAGAAGGCTTGTTGATCATAGAAAACATAAGCTCTGCAGGTATTGAGCATCGATATTACTGATTTTTAAGCTTGTTGACGATTCAGATTCAGTTGATTACCCCTATAGACATGCTTTCTAAGCGTGACTGGTTTTAAAATGTTTATAGAAATGCAAGAGTCCTATAAGCATGGTATCTAGAATGCAATTTGTTATTTAAGCCTATGAACTGTTTGCCTAATGATAGATGTAAATGCAGAATTTAAGAGATCCTATAGACAGGTTATCTATATGATGCAAGAGTGCAGAAGCCTACAGTCATGGTATCTATATGAATGCGGAGCCCTAAAAGACATGGTTTCTATATATGCAGAAGAGCAGAACCTTAAAGACATGGTATCTATATGAGTGCAAAATCTTAAAGACATTGTATCTATATATGCATAAGTGCAGAAAATCGAAGGCATGATTTCTATATATGAGAAGTGCGGAACTATAGGCAGGATTTCTATATGAAATGCATAAGTGAAAAGCAGGATGTGATTACAGGAATAAATACCTAAGAACAGGATGTCTACCCGCATGTATACATGAGTGACCCTTCCATTTTCACTATAAACCCCATAAGTTATTACAAATTATTACAACTCAGGATGAATAAAGAAAAGTAAAATTACATCAGAAATTAAAGCACAACCAAGGAGAGCCTGATTCAGACTCCAGGTCAGAAATATGAAATAAACCAACTCCAAAGATCCAATTTCCAAAGCCTTTCTCATTTTCTGGGTGTGTCAGAGTTCCCAAGAGCCTCATGAACTCCGGGCAGTGCTAACACCCAAATTCATTATAGAATTGAATTATAGTGCAGTATGGAAGGGCCAGCCCTCAAATGTCCAAGTTCAGAGGGAACTCAAGGTCCCCAAAGCAAGGCTCATAGGAGGGGGGCAGAACTTAGAAACTAAGAGTGAGTGTAAGTGCAGAAAGGGGTTTAGGGGAAAGTCAAGACAGGTTGGTGGTCATACCCAGTAATTGGAAGTGCTGGCACACCCCAACCAGCCTGTTAGCCACGTTGTTTGGGAGTTAGGATCCTTTAAAGGATCAAGCACAGACATGAACAACAATTTGGATGCTGCCATGCCTGAACCTTAACTCAAACACATAGAGGGGAATAGGGGTATGGGGATTCACAGCAAAAAACAGATGCAAAGAGAACAACACACGTATTTAACACTAAGCATAGACAGTAAAGTAGACAGGATGATATAAGCTGTGAAATGAACACATTGGGATGAGGCTAAAACTTAAATTAGAACATACCAGTTTCAGGGGAACAAGAAAGTAAAAGCAGTAGTCTTGTAAAGCCAAATTGCAAGCAAATAGTCAGAATANGGCACCGCTGATCGACTAGTTTTACCGCAAATATGCCTTTGCCAAATTTAGGGGGTGATAATATCGGAAGGGCGCAACCACTCATTATAAGTGTTTCTATGGCATTTTGTTTGGCACGAGTGGAATATGATATTGAAAAATGCAGTAACAATAATTAACAAGTTGTCATGTATTTGCACGTTCATAGAGTAATAATTACAACAATTTCTCATAATTTACAACAGCATTAAAGGAAAACGATAAAAAAAAACATTAAAAGAAAAGAAACGAAGAGCCAAGTCAGTTTCGTAGTAGAAGAAAGAATAAATACTTAAAGGCATTTAAACAAGTAAAGACATGTAAAGAAGCATAAAGTCACAAATAGCATGAAATGGTAAAAGCCTTAAAGAAATCCCCAGCAGAGTCGCCATGCTGTCGATGCCCCCTTTTTCTCGCGAAATCGGGTTTATGACATTTGGGCGGACAACTCTTTTCCCTTTGGGAATTGGGTTTGCAATTTTTTGAAGAGTCGCTACCTAATGATTAAGTGTATTAGGACACTAAGAATGAATTTAATTTTAGAAAACTAGAGATTGGGTAAGGGCTTGAAATTATCTCGAGGGGAAGGTGTTAGGCACCCCTCAAGATCCACTAGTGTGGTTCCCGGCCATGCTACAATTGTGACATTAAATACAAAACAACAAGTAAACAAGCAAGCATTGTAAATACTAGATAGCTTTCACATAATGGTTGCAAACAATTGAAGTACAAAAAGTTTAAAGAATGCTGAAATTTGGAAGAAGGCAGTTTTATAATTCTAAAAAAGGACACACAAGTAAAGGGGAAGGGGTTTGCAAATAATTGATGCAAGTAATCAGAAAAAAAGTGAAAGAGGCGAAAGTTTTGGGAAGAAAACAGTACTGAAAATTAAAAAAGGTTTTTACATAATTGGTGTGAGTAGTTGAAGTAAAAGAAAAGTTAAAGAAACTGAAAATTAATCAGCTTTTAAAATTCTGAAAAAAAAGTAAACAAGTAAAAGGAAAGGGGGTCCTAGGTTTACTAACATGGATCACCACACACAACACCCGGTAACCGTTTATACACGTGGTGTTATCGCGTGGTCATCATATCCATGTCTACCCTTACCCACCCCGTTGAGGTATCAAATCGCAGAATAGTCTCGTTATTTATTGCATGCTATTACCCGTCCCAATCCTATCAGCCCCGGAGGTATTAGGGACTACTAGTCCTAAAGGGGAGGGAGAATTGGCTTTTAGTGGTTTAAAAGGATAAAAGTCTAAGGTGACAGTCAAAACATATATGACAAGTATGGGGAAGCACATAAACTGATAAGGCTCAAACAAAACCTCCTTAAAACAAAGAGAAACATATAGTTTTAGCATGTCTTTCAGATACTGATTAGGTCTTAATTAAACTTAAAACATTAAGGCGTGGCTGATTTATCACAGTTTTTCAGATAAGAAGTCTGAATTAGGCCTGCCTGCTGGTTGTAAATATTAAAGACTGGTGTAGTTAATTAATTACCTAATGGCTTGCCTAGGTGAGACCTATAGGCATGATATCTAGCAATGCGGAAGTATACTGATTTTAAAGAAGGCTTGCTGATCATAGAAAACGTAAGCTCTGCAGGTATTGAGTATCGATATTACTGATTTTTAAGCTTGTTGACGATTCAGATTCAATTGATTACCCCTATAGACATGCTTTCTAAGATTGACTGGTTTTAAAACTTTTATAGAAATGCAAGAGTCCTATAAGCATGGTATCTAGAATGCAATTTGCTATTTAAACCTATGAACCGTTTTCCTAATGATAGATGTAAATGCAGAATTTCAGAGATCCTATAGACATGTTATCTATATGATGCAAGAGTGCAGAAGCCTACAGTCATGGTATCTATATGAATGCGGAGCCTTAAAGACATGGTTTATGTATATGCAGAAGTGCAGAACCTTAAAGACATGGTATCTATATGAGTGCAAAACCATAAAGACATGGTATCTATATATGCATAAGTGCAGAAAACCGAAGGCATGATTTCCATATATGAGAAGTGCGAAACTATAGGCAGGATTTCCATATGAAATGCATAAGTGAAAAGCAGGATGTGATTACAGGAATAATTACCTAAGAACATGATGTCTACCCGCATGCATACATGAGTGACCCTCCCCTTTTCACTACAAACCCCCATAAGTTATTACAAATTATTACAACCCAGGATGAATAAAAAAAGTAAAATTACATCAAAAATTAAAGTACAACCAAGGAGAGCCTAATTCAGACTCCAGGTCCGAAACATGAAACAAACCAACTCCAAAGATCCGATTTCCAAAGCCTTTCTCACTTTTGGGTGCGTCAGAGTTCCCAGGAGCTTCATGAACTCCGGGCAGTGCATACACCCAAACATATTGCAGAATTGAATTGAAGTGCAGTGTGGAAGGGCCCGCCCTCAAATGTCCAAGTTTAGAGGGAACTCAAGGTCCCAAAGCAAGGCTCATAGGAGGGGGCAGGACTTAGAAACTAGGAATGAGTGTAAGTGCAATAGAGGGGATTCGGGAAGAGCCAAGACAGGCTGGTGGTAATACCCAGCAATTAGGAGTGCTGGCACACCCCTAACCAGCCTGTTAGCCATATTGTTTGGGAGATAGGATCCCTTAAAGGATCAAGCCCAGACATGAACAACAATTTAGGTGCTGCCATACCCAAACTTTAACTCAAACACATAGAGAGGAATAGGGATATGGGGATCCACAAATAGAAACATGTTCGATGAAATTGACATTGCTGATTAACATTAAACACAGGCACTAATGTAGTCAGGGGTGTAGGGATTCATAATTGAAACATACGCAAGGGAATTGACTTGCTAATTAACATTAAACATAAGTAGTAAAACAGACAGGGATGTGGAAACTGTAAAGTAAACACGTTGGGATGAGGCTAAAGCTTAAATTAGAACATACCAGTTTCAGGGAAACAAGAAAGCAAAACAGTAGCCTTGAAAGCCAAATTGCAAGCAAACAATCAGCAGGTCTCAAAGAGAGTAGAGTGTTGGGTGAAGTGTAAGAGTATTGAAATTGAAAGTATGTATGTATGTTAGAGTGTTGGACTCAAAGTTGTCTTAAAGAGTATTCCATTGGAAGTTCGTCAAAGTGCAGAAGGGTCGTCCCCTTTTATAGTGCAGCAAGAAAGTAAGAAAAAGGTAAGAGAATAGTTTTGCAATCAATTACAAAAAGGATTCCCTTTAATTAAGGGATTCTCAATTCAAACGGGCAAAATTAAATAAGGAAGGAGTTTGCTCAAAAAAATTTCCAACGTAGTACAATAAGGGCAAATACACAGGGGTCTATTTAAGGAAAGAATTTGATAGTAACACGGTTTGTGAGAATAAGGAAAGGGAATCAATCAAACAGCTAGTAAAATCAAAATTGCAGGCTTTGTTCGAATGAACCAAGTCAGGAAAAGAGATGAAAGGGTTTTACTTAAGGAAAATCAATAACCATCAATCAAACCTTACTAAAAGGAATTTAGAATCAATCATAAGTTGGCAAAACCTTTTTGAAGGAAGAATTTCTCATATATAAAGCACACAGGTATGTCAAACAAGAAAGAGTTGTCATGTTAATTAGAAAACCTATCATAGAAAAGTTCAGAGTTATAAACAAAGAGGTTCCAGTCCAATTTATAGACTCAGAATGAGTTTGGGAGTTCAGGGTTCCAAAGTAGAACCTAAGTCCAAACACCAAATCAAACTTGCCAAAACCCTCAGATCCTAGGGTTTCAACTCGAATCTGATACAGCGATGAGAGACAAGCCATTGAAGCAGGTTGAAGGCNTCAAATGTCCAAGTTCAGAGGGAACTCAAGGTCCCCAAAGCAAGGCTCATAGGAGGGGGGAAGAACTTAGAAACTAAGAGTGGGTGTAAGTGCAGAAAGGGGATTCGGACAGGCTGGTGGTAATACCCAGCAATTAGGAGTGCTGGCACACCCCTAACCAGTCTGTTTGCCACATTGTTTGGGAGTTAGGATCCCTTAAAGGATCAAGCCCAGACATGAACAACAATTTAGGTGCTGCCATGCCCAAACTTTAGCTCAAACACATAGAGGGGAATAGGGATATGGGGATCCACAAATAGAAACATGTTCAATGAAATGGACATTGCTGATTAACATTAAACACAGGCAGTAATGCAATCAGGGGTGTAGGGATTCATAGTAGAAACATATGCAAGGGAATTGACTTGCTAATTAACATTAAACATAAGTAGTAAAACAGACAGGGATGTGGAAACTGTAAAGTAAACACGTTGGGATGAGGCTAAAACTTAAATTAGAACATACCAGTTTCAGGGAAACAAGAAAGTAAAACAGTAGCCTTGAAAACCAAATTGCAAGCAAACAATCAGCAGGTCTCAGAAGAGAGTAGAGTTTTGGGTGAAGTGTAAGAGTATTGAAATTGAAAGTATGTACGTATGTTAGAGTATTGAACTCAAAGTTGTCTTAAAGTATTCAATTGGAAGTTGTCAAAGTGCAGAAGGGTCGTCCCCTTTTATAGTGCAGCAAGCAAGTAAGAAAAAGGTAAGACAATAATTTTGCACTCAATTACAAAAAGGATTCCCTTTAATTAAGGGATTCTGATTTCAAACGGGCAAAATTAAATAAGGAAAGAGTTTGCTCAAAAAAACTTCCAAAGTAGTAAAATAAGGGCAATTACACAGGGGTCTATTCAAGGAAAGAATTTGATAGTAACACGGTTTGTGAGAATAAGGAAAGAGAATCAATCAAACAGTCAGTAAAATCAAAATTGCAGGCTTTGTTCGAATGAACCAAGTCAGGAAAAGAGAGGAAAGGGTTTTACTTAAGGAAAATCAGTAACAATCAATCAAACCTTACTAAAAGGAATTCGGAATCAATAATAAGTTGGTAAAACCTTTTTGAAGGAAGAATTTCTCATATATAAAGCACACAGGTATGTCAAACAAGAAAGAGTTGTCATGTTAATTAGAAAACCTATCATAGAAAAGTTCCGAGGTATAAACAAAGAGGTTCCAGTCTAATTTATAGACTCGGAATGAGTCTGGTAGTTCAGGGTTCCAAAGTAGAACCCAAGTCCAAACACCAAATCAAACTTGCCAAAACCCTGAGATCCTAGGGTTTCAACTCGAATCTGATACATCGATGAGAAGACAAGCCATTGAAGCAGGCTCAGAGGTCTCTTTCAGAGACTCATGAGAAACAAACAGATATGATAGCAGGTTTGAAAACATAAAGAACATGTTGGAGAAAAGCTCGAAGCTCAAGCAAGTTCAGAAGAGAGAAGAAGTGATATAAAGTTAAGAAACAGTAAAGGAAGCATGTTTAGAACTCAAACAGAAGTTCAGTAAAGGCAAATAAACTTAAGAACTCAGTAGGAAACACATACAGTAGAAGAATACTGAAAAGTATAGCAAAGGACAGATAGAAAAACATAAAAAAGATTGATATGCGAGCCTAGTTTAAAGGCACGGTAGAATACAAAGTACAGGAGAGTCATGCATAGTAGAAAGAAAAGCAGAAGAACAACACATGCGTGGTAAAACATAGTATAGGCAAACACATATAAAGAAAAGAAAAGGAAGAATCAGAAAGACGTTTTGAAATCCTTTCAGAAACCCTAAATCGAAGAGAAATAATTTTGAAAGAAAAGATTGGGAAATCACCTTGAAAATCCAATAAAACACGGATATAGCATAGATCTAAGAAAACAGACAGAGAAAAACCTCGAATAGCTTAGGGTCTCGGAGAAACTCTAGAAATGAGAAAGGCTTGGAAGAAAGCACAATCTTGAGTCGGAGAGGTCGGAAATAGGCTCGAAATGCTTGAATGCGCAGGAGCAAAGGCCGGAGAGGCCATAGAACTATAGCTCTGAGAAGATCTGAAAGAGAACCATCGAGGTCAGACCTCAACACTTCAAACACCCAGGGTTTAATGGTGGAGGGGGGTGAGTACAGACCATCCCTGGCCTGAGAAGCCATGGATTCCGGCGAAAGTACGGTGGAAAAAGGGTTGAAGACGACTAGGGTTCTGGAGAACCTTCGAGAGTGTTTTGAGAGAGGAGAGTATTCAAAGGCGGCGGACCAAACGAAATGGGGGGATTAGGTTAGGGTAGGGAAATTAAAAATGGCAAGGGACAATCCTGGCCGTTGATCAAAATGATCAACGACCTGGATTGAAAGAATGGTCGGGCGGGTTAAGTAAACGGGTTAAGGGGCTGGGTAAAATTGAAATTGGGCCAGTCTAATTGGGGTTAGGATTGGGTCAATTGATGGCTAAAATTGAAATGTAAATAGGCTGTAATTGCAACAAAATGAGGCTAAATGTTAAATAGCCAATTTTCCTTTTTATTTTATAAAAAAAATAGTAAAATGATTTTAAAGCAAATTAAAGGTACTGAGTCAGTTAAAAACACATAAATATTAATTTAAAAAATACTTGAACCAATTTTTATAATTAAAATGCTATTAAACTTAAAATAGGCTAGAATTGCAATTATATGCAATTTAGCTTTAAAATACCAAATAAATTTGTAAAAAATGTATAAAAAAAATTACCTTAACTATGTTTTTGTATAAACATGGGAATAAAATAAATTATTCACCAAAATTGATAATTTTGGGAAAAATACTAAAATCCTTAGGCATGCTTATATATGCATATATATGTTATTTTAAAAGTATTTTGTATATGTGAAAATATGCAGGGAAAAATTGGGTATCAACAGTCTTTTGTTAGTGCTAGTTGCCTAACACTCTCATTTCTTTCTTTTGCTTTCCAATTTCATCTCACATCAATTTGCACACATTATCATTGAATAAATTTGTCTTCAATCATTATCCAATCATGATATCATAATATTTTCCATCGTTAAATAATCACAAGCCATTTTGTAGTGCATAAAATACACATGAAATCTCTCTTTTACTCCCAATTTCGTCTTTAACGTACCTACACATAAAATAAACTTAATTAAGCACAAATATAGTATACTTTAGAATTAAAGCACCTAAATGTTAGGTAAGTAATGCACTAAAAATATATAATGATAGCCAAACATCAATACACACACACACATATTATAATTTTGTATCATTCTTAAACATAGATTATGATTTTTTATGAACTTAATTATATTAACGGTCGGACAACTAATATATTTTGTACTCGATCCTTAAACCATCATGTTATATGACATATAACAACAACAACCCAATATAATTCCACAAGTGGGGTAAGGATGTACGCAGCCTTACTCCTACCCTGGAAGGGCAGAGAGACTGTTTCCGATGGACCGTCGGCTAAAGAAGATGGAAGAAGCTTTGATAGCAAGTAATAGCAAGATAATATAATTAGAAAACCAAATTGAAGATAGCAACGGAGAATATGAAAGAGGTACCGATAGCAAGTAATAGCAAAATAATATATTTAGAAAATTAAATCTAAGGTAGCAAAAGAAAGCATGAAAGAAGTACTGCTAGCAAACTACGGAAGTACTTATGGCAAGTAGTAACTGAACAAGAAATGCGATAATAGCATACTAAGGATAAAAGGGATACCATACTAAAACTAATTTTATCGAACTAGTTAAGACAAAGGGAAACACACGACTACCTACTACCCTTCTATCCTAATCTTCAACCTCCACACCTTTCTATCCAGGGTCATGTCCTCAGTTAGCTCAAGTTGCGCCATGTCCCGCCTGATCACCTCTCCCCAAGACTTGTTTGGCCTACCTTTACCCCTCTTCTTACCCCCCCCCCCCCCAAGGTCAACCTCTCACATCTCCTGACTGGGGAATCTGTGCTTCTCCTTTTAACATGACCGAACTATCTCAGCCTCGCCTCACGCATCTTTTCCTCCACATGGGTCACTCCCACCTTGTCCCGAATAACTACATTCCTAATTATATCCAACCTAGTATGCCCATACATCCATATCAACATCGTCATTTCAACTACTTTCATCTGCTGGACATTGGAGTTCTTGATTGGCCAACACTTTTCCCCATACAACATAGTCGCTCTAACTACTACCTTGTAGAACTTACCCTTAAGTCTCAAAGGCACATTCTTATCACGGAAGACACAGGAAGCGAGCCTCCACTTCATCCACCCTGCTCCGATATGATGTATGACATCCTCATCAATATCCCTATCCTTCTGAATTATAGACCCTAGATACTTGAAACTCTCTCTCTATCCTAGGAATGACTTGTGTATCAAGCCTTACATCCTCATCCGCTTCCTGGGTAACACCGTTGAACTTGCACTCCAAGTATTTAGTCTCGGTCCTGCTCAACTTGAAACCGTTAGACTCAATAGTATGTCTCTAGACCTCCAGCCTCTTGTTAACACCACCTCGCTTCTCATCAATCAGGACTATGTCATCCGCAAATAAAAAGTACCAAGGCACATCCCCTTGAATGTGTCACGTCAATGCATCCATTGCCAAGGAAAACAAAAACGAGCTAAGTGTTGATCCCTTGTGCAACCCCATCTTAATAGAAAAGTATTCAGAGTCTCCTCCCGCTATCCTAACTCGTGTCTTAGCTCCATCATACATGTTCTGGATCACTCTAATATATGCTACAGGCACTCCTTTAGCCTCCAAATATCTCCATAGAACCTCTCTCGGGACTTTGTCATAGGCTTTCTCTGGTCAATGAACACCATATGCAAGTCCTTCTTCATCTCCCTATACTGCTACACCAATCTCCTTACAATGTTAATGGCCACCGTCCTGGCATGAAACCAAACTGGTTCTCGAAAATGGACACACTTCTCCTCTTCCTTCATTCGAGCACCCTCTCTCACACATTCGGCGTATGGCATAACAACTAGATAGCCCTATAGTTGTTGTAGTTTTGGATATCTCTCTTGTTCTTGTACAATGAAATCATTGTACTCTGCCTCCACTCTTCAGGCATCTTCTTCGTTGTAAAACTGACGTTAAACAATCTAGAAAGACATTCCAAGCCCGCCTTACCCACGCTCTTCCAAAATTCCACTAGGATCTCGTCCGGCCTGGTCGCTCTACCGGCCCCTAATCATCCTCCACATAGCCCCTACAACCTCCCCAACGCGTATGCGTCTACAGTACCCGAAATCTCAATGTCGCTCCCAGTACTCCAACTCACCCATCACAATGCTCCTACCTCCCTCTTTATTCAAGAGTTTATGGAAGTAAAACTGTCATCTCTACCTAATATGTGCCCCTCCAACAAAACTCAACCCTCCTCTTCTTTTATGCACCTCACTTGGTCCAGATCTCGGGCCTTCCACACCTTCGCCAACCTATACGACTTCTTGTCCTCGCCTTTTTTCCCAATTTCTTCTTATAAACTACTAAATGCCACAGTCTTAGCCGCAATAACCGCTAACTTTGCCTCCTTCCTAGCCTTCCTGTTAGCCCTCTTTTGCCCCTCGTCTATGCTCTCTACTAGCTTCAAGTATGCCATTTTCTTAGCTTCCACTTTCCTTTGAACCTCTTCGTTCCACCACCAGTTCCCTTTGTGGCCACCAGAAAAACCCTTCGAGACCCCTAACACCTTTCTCGATGTCGCTTTAATACAATTCGCTATCATAGACCACATACAACTCGCGTCCCCGCTACTCCTCGCCCCTATAGCCAGCAACTTCTCCCCCAACTCCTGATCCTTGTCCTTAGTCAATACACCTCACCTGACCCTAGATATACCAGACATAGCCCTATTCCTCCTCGTCCACCTAATCTTTAAGTCCATAACACAAAAGCATATGTTGGGTCGCAAGATTCTCACTCAGGATGACATTGCAACCCGTGGATAAACCTTTATCATATTTTTGAGAAGTAGATAATAAGTTTGGGTCTTGGCTACCATACTCCGAAAGATTATTAGGTGCTCCACCTTCTTCGGGTAACACAAGTTAGCAATCACCAGCTCAAAAGCTTTGGCGTACTCCAACAGCAAGGTACCTCCTCTGTTTATATCTCCAAAACTGAAGCCACCATGCACATTGTCGTATCCCCCAAGCAACCTCCCAATATGGTCGTTAAAATCACCCCTATAATAAGTTTATTGACGGCATACCCCGTACCAACCCATCCAAATCCTCCTAGAAGCGCCTTTTAACCTCCTCGTTCAAACCCACCTGAGGTGCCTAAGCACTAACTACGTTCAAAATACCCTCCCACGACTATCTTAATGGCCATCAACCTGTTATTCACCCTTTTAACCTCAACCACTAGCTCCATTAGATCCCTATCAACTAAGATGCCTACCACGTTCTTCCCTCTCACCCTCCTTGAATACCACAAATCAAACCCATCAGCCTGTCGAGCCATGTTCCCCACCCATCCAGTCTCATGGACACAGACTATGTTTATCTTCCTCTTATAGAGAATCTTTGCTAACTCTATAGACTTTCCCATTAAAGTCCATATGTTCTATGACCCCGCTCTTAACCTACATGGTTCGTTACCGTCCCTACCACTCTTACACTCTACCGCCCCTCCCCCCCCCCCCCGCCCCCTCCCCCATCGCTCCCCCCGAGGACATGACCTCACTCTATCATAGCTCGGCGTGGCTAGTAGACTATCATAAAGCTACAAAAAGCATAGACTAAAAAAGTAACCCTACAAGTACACAAGGTGATAGTAAAGGGTACAAGTAAGAAGACACAAATTATGTATTAGCTATAACACTAAAGTAATGGACGGAGACATATATAAGAAGGCAAGTCTAACTAAATACAATTTAAAACAAGAACTGTATATGTCAAAGAGTCAGGCAAGCCAACAAAAAATACCGATACCAAAAATACCAAAGACATACTGTAGATGTCAAAGAGACAGGCAAGCAAAAAAAATACCGATACCACAAATACCAAAGACGGAATGAAAAGTCCTGGAGCGAGTTTTCCTTAAGTATGTCGGATCTGCTAAGACCACTGATTGTCCTGTTGCGTCTCGCTGGAAAGCTGTTTGGAATTCACTGGAATTCTGAAACTCGCCGGGAATCGGTACACACGTCGGGAAATAACATGTCCTCTCAACGAAAATGCTGCACCTATCTAAAGAAACATAATGCACCCCTCCCCCCCCACACACACACACACAAACAGAAGGAGAGAGAGAGATAGGACGGAAAATATGGAACAAGACAAGATGGGTCACCAAAAATATGCTACAAGGGTCGTCGGACATGTAGCAATCGCCGAAAACACGCTCATCCCGATTGGTCATTGTACCCACCCGAACAGAGAAAGACGGGGCGAAGAAAATGACGCTAGCAGCGAGATAGGCCAGAAGATACCGAAAAAGATGAAAGAAAGAAGAGAGAGAGAGAGGGGGGGGAGGGGAAGAGAAGGAGAATGAGAGAGAGAGAGAGAGAGAGAGAGAGAGAGAGAGAGAGAGAGAGAGGATAGAAAGAGAGAAGTGAAACTTACCTGTGATGGCACCTGCGATGGCGAAGCGACAGATGCAGGAGTGTAGCTACTAGGGGTTACCTAATGATTGTTGATACCCAATTTTTTCCCATAATATTTTTGAATTGCATATATGCCTTTAAAACTATGCATTAGCATCAATGGGTATTTTCCCATAATTTTGACATCCTTAAGTTAATTTATTTCAATATTTTCTTCATATAAATAATTGTAAAATTGCATCAAATTTAGAACATGTCTTGATTTAATATTACTATTACGGTCCTATTGAGTCCAAATTATTTCATAAATAGCCAAATTGGCATATTTTGGCTATAATTGCAATAACTTTGCAATTATAGCCCATGCATATATTTTTTGTATTATTTTACCAGAAATTATTATTTGTATTTTTTAAATAATAAATAACTATTTTTAAAACATTCCCATGCATGAAAAATCATTTTTTACGACTAGTAACTATTTAACAAATTATTTTTAATCAATTGTTTGGGGTATTTAACAAATAGCCTCTTTTATTTCAATTTTAACCTAAAATCTACCAGCCCAAAACCCCTTTATATTAAACCAAAACTAGCCCAAAACCCATTAGGCCCAATCCGTATTTACCCAACCCAAACCCCTTGGCCAATCCTGGCCGTTGATCACTTTAATCAAATTGTCAAGATATTTCCTACCATAATTAAACCTCCCTGCACCCCCAAAACACTAATCATTCTCCCACCAGACCCTGCCGTCACCTGTTCTCTCGTCTCTCAAATGCTCTCTAACTCTAACCCTAATTCACCCTCGTCGTCACTTACCTACTGCCCTCCTATAGTGGTTCCTCACCACCTCAGGCCTAAAATGGCCTCCTGCTTGCTATGGTGTCTCCATTCCTGGATCCTTGAGGAAATCCTCATGGAACCTAGGCGGTCTGTTTACACCTTGGGTTTTCTTGCTGGTTTCAGGCTATTTGGTTCGACCTTGAGTAAGATCTTTCTCATTTTTCGTCTTGAATCCATGGTCTCCTAAGTCTAAGCTCGTCTTCGTTGCCTATCTAAAAAACCTAATTTTTTTACTAGGGTTTCATGAAAACCCTAGTAAAAAATCCACTAGGCAGGTGCCTAGGGCTAGTTTTATGAATAATAAAAAGCAAAAAAGAGAACCACATAGGAAGACTACAAATAAGGGGGACAATAGCACCAGTAGTGTTACCTCTATGCCTTGGCTATATAATTACTCCTCTACGCCTCACAATGCTCTTATGACAGCCTCATGTAGAGGAATCATGGTGTAGCTGCCGGCAAAGTCTTACGAGGGCATATAATCTCATAGCCATTTGGATATCTTTCCAAGGGCATAGGGCTAGAGCAACACAACCTGGCTAAACCTTACCTTACTAATCCTATTGAGGCAAATAAAAAAAGCCTCACCTACTAGAATGCATGTAAAAAGAAAGAACTAGCTAGGACTAGATATTCTATGATCATCACAGAGTTTATAACATACTCTGTGATGATATTACATAGAACTATACTAATGTGATGGTAGAATAAAAATATGTAGAAAAAACAGTAGTGTTCTCTCTTCTCTAATGTTGTGAAATCTTCAATTTGTATCTGGCTGTCTTCTTCCTCTACCTTCTTTAGAATGTCTTCAAATTTCATGCTTTCTTTTTTGATCGATTGGATTTTGTGGATGTAGTTTGGGTAATCTGCTTTTGTTTGGCAACTCTCATAGGAAGTCGCCTTATGTTTGCATCTTCGTTCACCCTACCGTCCCAACTTTTTTCTCTTGTATGTGACTTCTTTCTTTTGCCACTATGCATAGGTGATAAATCACCTTTTCTTGCTGCCTCTACCCGTCTTTGGTTTAAAATGTCATCTTCCTCCGCCTCTGCATATACATCTCTACTCGCGAGCACCAGATTTGGTAATTCTTGACCAACACCTTGTGTCACCAACGTATTTCCATCCTTAATATTTGCCATTATTTCCTTTTGTTGTTGTTGTTGTGTTACTGTTTGCAATTTGCTCCTGCTTCTATTTGTACGACCAGTGCTGCCAGCAATAGTATTTAAAGATTTTATAGGATTAGCACTTACCATTACATCTAAAAGCTTTCTTTCTTCTTCTGAAATCTCTGGCATGGTTGTCACAATTTGCTGCTGTTTAGCTCTTAACATTTCTGCTGCCTTTCGATCATCAGTTGGAGTATTAGCTGACTTGTTTGGATTACCTTGTTGCTGCTGCACACCAGGTCTTTGTGGGACTTTCATTTGATTCATTGTATCACCTGGTGTAGCCTGCTTGGAATATGTTACTGCTTGGACCAAACTTCCAGCTACTATATTTTTGTTACCAGCAATTGGAGAAGTTCTGGGAATGAAGGCAGGTGCATGGAGGTTTAATTTACTCTTGGGACTTGATGATGTTGTCCCATGAAGATTTGGCTTTACAGGAGGATCAAGCTCCTCACCTGCACTCTCCTGATCAACCTGCTGCTCACCTTCATCAGATAAATACCCTGCAAATCCATCACCCCAATCTTCTTCATCATCTTCCTCGCGTTGATCTTGCCACAACTTGGATTTAATAGCCATCAACCTCACGTTTGCATGTATTGCCTCATTGTTATTCCCCGTTGACAACATAAGCTGCCCACTTTCTCCTTCAAACTCTCCACAAGATTCCCTTGACTGCGAAGGAACCTCAAATACGGATGTATTTAAGGTGACCAAAGGTTGCTTAACCATGGGATTATTCATCAACATTTCCTTTTGAGCATCCTTGATGATTTGTTCTACATTAGGATTAGAAAAATGCAGAACTGGTGCATTGGAGCTGTGAGCTTGGGTGCCAATTAATTCATTCCCCTTCTTACTCTTTGTGTCATTTAGTCGAACACCCAAATTTGGTGCTACCTCAACACTGTCTTTCCTTCCTCGTTCATTACTGTCCATTGGAACAATTTGTTTAGCTATCACATTATCATTCAAATCAGTTGCATCAGCTTCAATGTCCCCAGCAGCAGTAAGAACATCGAAGGAATTTGAGCTGGTATCAATGTTAGAGGCATTTGGTCGAACACCCAGGTTCTGTGTTTTTGGTGAACCCCCTTTCTTTGTAGGAGATTTTCTACCTGTTACCACGTTCCAATCTCCTACCTTTTTGTTCATATCACCTCCCTTATCATCCTCTACTATCTTCCCAGTCTTACTTTCCATCAATAAGCTCTTATTACCAACTTTTTCTTTGTCTAAAATCTGGGCAGTAGCTACATTATCAGAGGTTTGCATTGGATTTTTTCCCAGCTCGTCTCCTACAACCTTTACATCACACGGTTGTGGAGTAGGCTCACCTCGATCTCCACCTTCCTTAGTAATTACTTGTACAGTCTCATCATCTCGATCAACCGCTTGTGTAGCAATCACAGCATGACCACTTTTTGAAACTCTGGCAGCTGTAGATTCTACCATTGTGTTTCCTCCAACTTGTTGCACCTCTTGATTTACTACCTTACTAGTAGGATCAATAGGACTTTTTTTAGGATCAACAACTCCTTTTGAACCTGCACATGTTGACAAAATAGCTGCAGCACTAGCAAGCTTATCATAAGCTTGCACAATAGGATTCACAGCATTAGCAATCCTTGCTAGAGCTATCCTAGCAGGCACATCACGAGAGGGTGGTTGTGGACCCTTATCCACCTTTGAGACATCACCTGCTGTGTTATCCATAGCTGCTTGATTAATTACACTCTCGTTGTTTTTATTCACAACCTGTTTTCCTCCTTCGATTTATGAAGCCTGTTGCACACCCAAACTTGCTTTTGCTGCTTCATCTTCCAGTTGCCCAGTTCTTTTTGTATTAAGATAGTCCCTTGCATCTCCTTGCAATTTGTCCAAAATTCCCAGGCCTTCAACTTCTTTCGCCTGGGCTTCTTCTTCACTATTTTTCTCAATCCTCCAACGACATGATTTTTCATCATGTCCTTGGTGTTTGCAACAAGTACAACACTTTGGTAGATTATCAAAAACTATCTTTTGGTGATGTTCAACTATTCTTCCAGAATTCATGTCCACGATATTTATCCTAACTCTCTTAGGATGTTTGTCCAATAGATCAATCAAAACCTTAACCCTTGCCGTGCTTGGTCGTGTTCGATCTTGAGTCGCCTTGTCAACTGCAACAGGCTTCCTTACTGCTGAAGCTATAGATAATAACGATTTCTTTGCAAAAAAATTTACAGGCAGATCTGGCAAAGAAATCCAAACCACAGCTTTGGAAGTTTCTTCTCGAGGATTGAAACCTATTGTCCATGGGAAGGTCCTAAAGAAAAATTCGTCTCCTTTTGCCTTAACATAACTAGTAGTTATTGACAACACCTAAACAAAATCTTCAAAGAGATCAAATCTTACCAAGATATGACGATACTCTAGCTGTCCAACGTTGCAATAACATTTGACGTCGAATTGTTTTGGTATGAGCTATCGTAATTCTTGGATATCAGGTTTTCCATAGGAAAATTTGAGAATTACTGCCTGATGCAGTCCTTCTTCAATCGTGAAGTTGTTCACCTCTTCAACTATGAACTCTACAGTTGGTTCTCCATGAATCATATGGACAGGAAGTAGTTCCAGTTTTGACGAAGTTGCACCAGATTTTGTTTTCTAAATCTGTGCAGCATACGACTGTTTTGGTATCATGTTTGGATGCATTTCATTAGAGTTTTGAATTGCCTCTCCCACAGCCAAAGGCTGGGGAGAGTTCGCAGCAGCCATGGCCGCCTCCTACGAGAGAGGCGACCTAGAGAGAGAAAGTAGAGGGAGGAGAGAGCGTTTTGTTTCGGCCTAACTTTAAGTATTTAATCTTCTATTTGCATATGTTTTTGACTGATTTCGTAGAGTTTGCTTCAACCCTTACTAACTTATGTTGAAACCCCAATTTTCTTTAACATTTCATTTTGATTCTGAGTCCTTCCATGTTACTGGTTGCATTGTTTGTTCTGTTCTTTGACTTTCATGATTTCCCCCTTTAGTTTAACTCAATGTCTTGTGATTTTACCCTAGTTCATCTCTATTAGGGTTTCTGATTCGATTTTCTCGGCTAATTTTTGTATGTTTTATGAAATTCTATTTTAGCCTATTTGTATATTTGTGGAAAACCTATATTTTCTCCCTTAAATCAGTACTGTTTGAATTTCTGACTCACTGATTGGCTCTGTTAAAAATTACGTGATGATTCTTGATTATTTCCTTTATTTATGGCCTTAATTAGTTTTCTTACCTTATTTGACTCTACTGTGATACTTGTTGATTCTTACTAATTGTTTCCTTAATTGAACTCCTGTTTATTTACCCCTAATTGCCTACTCTGTACCTAAGTCTTACTTGATTTCTTTCCTTAAATATATGTCCTGCTCTTTACAGTTAATTGATTACCCCTTGATTAAGGGGAGACTTTACTGATTTTACGTGTGTGATTGATTTTGTAAATTTCCCTATTGCTACACAATTGATTCTTTACCTTATCCTGTTTAACTCTTGATTACTATATATGTTCTCCCCCACCCTCACTTCTGAACACGAACATTAGTTCACCACTACTCTTACACTCTAAAAATCTCTCTGTTCTTCCTGCTACTTGTGATCTTGATTAGTCTAGCCAGCTGTAAGCCAAGGCTAACCATTGCATAATCCTTGCTCTACATTATGTATTCTCTTTCCCTAACTGGTATGCCTCTGATTAAATTTTAGAATCTAAACCCTAGGTGTTTCATTACTGCTTTAGTTCATCAGTCATGAGTTAATTTTCTGCTCATGTTTACTGTTTATCCAGTATGCCTAATGTTGCCTTGTTCAATATGTGATTAGCATGTCTCCACTTTAGTTGCTCCTGTTTGTTGTTTGTCTAGCATGTCTAAATCTTGTATTACTCAGTGTGTGGTTAGCATGTCTACATTATGAATGCTTGTGTGGTGTTTTGCCTAGTCTGTTCATTTAAGTCCTTTCCTACTCTGCTTTGCTAAGTCATATGGTCTCTCAAGGCAACTCTAGTTGTGTGTTCGAGGTTTATGTGTTCTCAACATCTTTGTTGCATGTCTCAATCACCTACCCTTGTAACTAACTTGGTAATTCTATTCATTTGTTTACTTCTGTGCTCCACTAAGGTGTATCCCCAACCCCTCTCTCCCTGTGTGAAACCTGCTTGCTAAGTGTTTCTGAGTACGGATGTTTTGTGATTTGTGTTTTGGTTTCGAAGTGTTTTCATACTTTTCTCAAACTATTTTACTACCAAGCTAGTATTGGTTTTCAGAAAATCATTTCACCCCTAAGAGTCCTCTCTATACTGTTTACCAAAACCTTTTTAAAATTATGCACTCTCACTTATTCTTAGATTATTAAGTCCTGCCCCTCTGGTATGTGTACTACTTAGATACCCTTGAGATCTCTCTAAACTCTGGCATATCAGGGCTGGCTCTTCCATACTGCACATAATCAGTCCTTATTTGAGAAAGTCTAGGTGTGAGCACTGCGTGGGATCCTTGAGGTCCTTAGGGAACTCTGACACACCTGGACATGAAATTGGCTACGAAATCTTGGGCATTTGAGACTACTCAAGGCCTAGAACACCAAGATTTGCTTTGGGCCTACTTCAGGCTCCCTATAGCCTAATTTTTTTTTATTTATGTAATTTAATCCATCATTGGGCTGTAATAATTACTTTTAGACAAATATTGGGGTGACTAGTGAAATGGGAGGGTAGCTGTATGGTCCTGTGGGTAAAACGGGGTAGAAAACATGCTACAGGCTTTATGTTCTGCAAATCTGTATTAGAATCCATGTTATAGGACGGTTTGTTCATTTGCATTTAAATCATGATTATCTTGTGCATTCGATAACCTGATGTTAGGACCTTCGCGTTTATGGCTTCAGCATACTACATGCCACATATCACTATTCCATGCTTTAATTTTGCGTCTTGGCACATAGAGATCCTGCTCCTAGGCTAACAACCTTGTCTTAATAAAGTTGGCATTTCTATATGCATTAGATACCATGTCTTTTAGGAACCATATTTGTATTTCGTTTGACATGTCTATTTCGATTGGACTAAGTAACTGGCTATGAAAAGGTCTAAACAGCCTCACACATAGGCATCATGTCTCTAAATACAAGTTGATATAAAATACATGTTATAACCTGCATCACCTAGATCATCATTCTCATAGGTTAAACGATTTTAACTATTCAAACTGTTCCTGTAATTGTGATTGCATACAGTCCCACGCCTAGGCAAGCCTTAGGTAATCAGTCTCTATATATTTGTAAACTGGAAACTGCGTTTGATTGTGTTAAAATGCTTAAGCTTAACAGGCTATAAAAACCATTAGGTAAGCTGGTTAGGATTCTGCCACTTTCCTTATGCATATCCTGAATCTGTAACATTCATCTAGATATCATGTTCTTAGGATTTGTGTTTTAGACGTGCTGTTTGTTTGCCTATATACATGCGTAGGTAAATATGAGCCTTCTAACTGGTTGTCCCTATTTGCTTGTCCTACATGTTATTTTCTTGTCGCCTAGATTTTCACCTTTTAAAAACCTTAGGTTGTCTAGAACTGTCCAGATTTAGAGGTCCTAAATTCCTCCAGGACCATAAGGAAGGGACGGGTATCAGCACGCTTAGAGATCGTCAATTAAAGTCGCTTATAACCACTAAGGGAAGGGTAATGGGTAGTAAAAGGATATGATGACCTGTGCGCTAATGTCACGTGTAGCCCCTGTTCATTGAGGATTGATTACCGGGCATTGCATGGGTATGATCATGTAGGCTAATCAACTTAGGACTTCCCTTTCCCAATTCCCTTATGTGTTTAAATTCTCAAAATTTCCTTTTCTTTACTTATACATGTATAAGCTGTCCAAACCTCTTTTATCTTCACTATTTGAACTGCGTTGACTATATATGCATTTAGATAGGGAAAGCTACTTTATTTGCAAATACTTGCTTGCTTGTTATTTGACTAATTCATATAGTTTAAGTTCGGCCGGGACCCACCATTGTGGACCGCGAGGGGTGCCTAACACCTTCCCCTCAAGGTTATTTCGAGCCCTTACCCTAATCTCTGGTAATGCAAACTAGTTACACGAGTTAATTACTCTAGGTGCCCTAACACACCATAATCCGTTAGGTGGCGACTCTTTAAATACCCAATTCCCAAAAGGAAAAGAGTTGTTCCCCCATGAATGTCGAAACCCGGACTTCCCCCGCGAAAGGGAAAAAAGGGGGCGCGACAGCATGGCGACTCTGCTGGGGATATTTTTAGGCTCTTACCATAAAGAACTTATTTTTTATGAATTAGTCCAAACATGCTCTATCCCGTGTACCATTTCCCCTTATTTGAATTTAATTGTTTTCAAGCATTTTATGATTTCTTTATTTTCCTAAAACTAACTTGTCTCTTTGTTTTCTTTTTTATAACTGTCTTTCAATTATTTAAGTACTGCATTTATTCTTTTTCTTACATGCAAATACTTGACAACATGCTATTTATTGTTGCATAAATCATGCTCAACATAATATTCCACTCGTGCGTAATCAATCCCATAGCAACGATTGATGAGTGTTTGAGCTCTTCATATATATCACCCTTTAAATTCGGAAAGGCATATTTGCGGTAAAACTAGTCGATCAGCGGTGCGTTCGATGATTCTGTGCCTTTCCCTCTCAAGTTGTCCACTTGAGGGTCCCAGTCTAGACCTCTATAGCAGCCTTACTCTGATTAATTATACATGCATCATGGCCAAACCTAGCCGGGTTAATATGTTATCCGCAAAACAACCCTTTAAGACAAGCCTCGTCCAAAAGTCCATCGATTTTTCCACAATCCCAATGGACGTAACCACGATTGTGTGCATTAATTTGGAGAAATAAGTGCCAGTATGGTAATCATTACCCTATAAATAGACAAACCTGGATGGGGAAAGGGCCTAACTCTCTTTTGTTTTGCAGAAAATGAGTCATGAAGTTCCCAAATTCGGTATGGTCGGTAGTATTCCTCCACTTTTGATAGATTGGTGGAGAAACCTTCCCTCGAGTGACTAAAATCATGTGAAAAGAGCCTTAGGGAATTTTCAATCACTATTGGATCTTCAACCAAACAAGATGCTAATCGAGGCTGCCACTCTATTTTGGGATAAGGAAAGGGTTGTGTTTCGTTTTGGAAACATAGAAATGACTCCCCTTCTAGAAGAAATAGGGGGATTTTCTAGGTTGCCTTGGGATAGCCCTGGTCTGCTAGCACTTGAAAATCGCACCACCAGAGGGTTCCTTAAGATGATGAGGCTGAAAAAAATGATGATTTGGAGTGCCTGAAAAACTCCTACATACCTTTTGATTTCCTTTATGAAAGATACGGTCACAGTAACTCTTACCGTATTTTTGATGATGATTTCTCAATCACCTCTTTGGGCTGGGTTCATCGAAGGGTCTTCGTGTTTATTGTGTGCTTCTTGGGCATGTTGGTATTCCCAATTCAAGGGGATAGAATTCATACTAGGCTGGCCATGGTGGCCAAAACTCTGATGGACGGGATCGATAGGCAGACATACACTATTGTTCCTATGATCGTTGCGGACATATACCGAGCCATAGAACGCCATCAAAAGGGGTTCAAATTCTTTGAGGGTTTCAACTTTCTATTACAAGTCTGGCTGTTAGAACATCTCCAAAGAGGACAATACCGCCAAGAGTTTCCACGAAGACCGTGGAATGACCACATAGCCTTCCATCACCCTAAAAGGATGACTTACATTCCAGAGATGTTCGACCAACCTAAGGATGATGTATTACTCGATAAATAGAAGACCATGCTACCATTTTGTGCCAACAAGGTGAAAATCTTCCCAAGGTCTGGTCTCTTCGGTACAGGTACGGACTTTAAGAAGACGGCCCTTATCTTTGACTGTGTGGAATAAGAGCGGGTGCCTTTCATTTATCAAGACTAGATAAACCAAAGCAGTCTACGATAGCCGGGTTTACTTCACTTGTTTTCATTAAGTCACTTGCCAGGAGGGAAAGCAGCAGCAATTGATCCATTTTCGATCAAAGCCCAGGTCTCTTAGAGCATCAAGAAAGAAGTTCCTATTTACCTGTGGGTACAGTTTCTCAACAAGCTGACTGAAGACCAAGTTCAGTGGATGTTCGAGTGGTTACCCACTGACGAATTGAACATAAGATCCAGAGATTTCCCGCAATTGGTGTTGATCGGGTTGAGGGGGATATCTCTTTATGCTCCACTCAGGGTTATGAGACAGGCAGGCAGGAGACAGGTTGTACCACGGGTCGCTAACATGAGTCATTTTAGAGCCGACTTCCAGGGTGACGCCATACCATACAAGAATGAAGCACAACATATGTGGACTTTGAAGATTATTGTGGAAAAGGATACCATCGAGCCGAACCGGTATCATGCGGGCCACTCATTCTTTTATCCTTCATGGTTGGATGATAATCAATTGGGAGTTTTTGAGCCAACGGTCGGTACAGGAAATAGGGTCATAGATGAGTTTGCTCAAGAAGAGGTAAAGTACAACACGCTGCGGAAAAGAGTTCGAGAGTCTAAGGCTGAGCATATGGCACAGCATAAGGCCGATATGGAAATTATTAACGAGTGGAAAGAAAAAGCTATTAAATCCAGCGAGAGGCTGGAATATCTAGAGTACAGTTTAATGGAATTAGAAGGGAAGATAAGGAAGAGGGTCACCGACTGTCAAAATGTTGAAAGAAATGAAGGAGGGCATTTGGCAAGGGCATTCCTACTACTGAACCTGAGCGATCTAGGAGAGTTGATCGACAGCAGCATCCGGTCTGGAGAGGGCAGTTCTGGGACCAAGTAGATTAGATTTACTTCCTTTCCATTTTAAATATAATAAGGCGAAGTGCCATTAGCAACATTATCTTATTTAGTGTCATTTTGGGGCGTTTGTTTTTACATCAATGAAATAAAGCAATTATTGGCACTAAATTTCTCCAAATTTATTTGTCGCTAGGCCTACCCCGGGCACAACGAGGTTCCCAAATTAGGACGCGAATTTACATTCCTGCAATATGTGTAAAATATTGCAAACATTTCAGAACCCACACTGACTTGTTTACTTTTTTGCTTTTCTTTATTCTTTATTCCCATCCCCTAAGGTTGGTTCGCTCATACTGGCATCATCAGCGTATCATACCAGATCTAGAGGTCCTCCACCTCCTCCTCCTCAAAGTAATACAAAGAGCAAAAGGATAGCTAAAATGGACGACTTAAACGGTTTTCGGAAAGAGAATGTGGAAAATGCAGAAACTTCAGATGGTCGGAGTACTCCGGCACTAAATGATTTAGTTTTGATATTGGAAGAAAAGATACTGGAGCTACAGGGAGAGCTTGAGCAGGTCCGCAACTTGGCAAACCTATCTCTCACCCTGAATGTCCCCGACATCAATCAACAAAACACAAAGAACCTAGCACCTCCTCAAAACACACCAAACCAACATCCACAAAACCCTCCTGCACCACATCAATATGCAACTCCACCTCAAAACCTCAATCCCTTACTGGTACCAACTCTGCCACAACACAACCATCAACCAATTCAGTACCCACCAACCGCCACTTAACACACTCCCCAGAACACGCCACAACCCATTCCCGATCCTCAAAACTCCACCAATGACCATCACTACACCCAAGTCCCTGGTACTCACCAAAACAACCCTATATATATGGAAACCGTACCTCACTCTACTCAACCAACTTCCTATACACCAGAATGCACTGAGAAGAACCTGCTCATCAAGAACATGGCCGAAGAACTCAAAAATTGACAAGTCAGGTTCAGAGAGTCGAAGGTTGCAAAGGAATAGTAGGTTTGAACTACGAAGACCTATGCATACAGCCAGATGTAGAGCTGCTAGAGGGGTACAAACCTCGCAAGTTCTTAATGTTTGACGGTACAAGTGATACCAGGGTTCATCTGAGGACCTATTGTGACAAGCTTGTTGGGGTCAGAAAGGATGAAAAGATCCGGATGAAACTCTTTATGAGGAGTCTAACGAGAGACGTTTTATCTTAGTACATCAGCCAGGATCCTAAAAAATGGTCCAACTGGTTGAGTATGGCAACAGATTTCATGGACCGATTCAGGTTCAATATAGAAAATACACCAAATGATTTCTACATTCAGAATCTTAAGAAGAAACCCTCCGAGACTTTCCGCGAGTATGCTACTCGATGAAGGTCAGAAGCAGCCAAAGTCGGGCCATCTTTGGACGAGGAACTGATGAACAAATTCTTCGTCAGAGCACGGGAGCCATACTATGAAAGATTGATGGTTATTGAAAACCATAAATTCTCTGATATCATCAAACTTGGGGAAAGAACCAAAGAGGGCATCAAAAGCGGGATGGTAACAAACTTTGAGGCATTATAGGCCACAAATTAGGCATTACAATCACGTGGCATATCAAAGAAGAAAGACATTGGGGCAGTAATGGTGGCTCAAGGCCCGAAATCTCCACTTATATATCAAACTCCTCCACCCACATATCAAACACTTCCACCCACATACCAAGCACCACCACCTAAAAATCAACCATCATCCCCCAGATATTCCCAACCAGCCCCTGTCTATCATACCTATATTTCCCAACCATCTCATTTCCAGTCACCTTCAACTCGTCAAAACTACTCAAGACCATGACCCAGTTTTGACCACAAGCTACCCACATAATATACCGCTCTTGCTAAACCCATCGACCAACTGTATGAATGTTTGAAATCCGCTGGTTATGTCACCCTTGTTCCCGCTGTAGCATTAGAGAATCTATCCTAATGGCTCAATCCGAACAAAACCTGTGCATACCATTGCATGAAAGGGCACACCATTGACGGGTGCGCAACATTGAAAGATAACATCCAGACACTGATTGACAACAAGGTCATACATGCAAAAGAAGTTGCACCCAATGTTCGCAACAACCCACTCCCGGATCATTGGGGAGGTGGGATACATGTGATAGAGATGGACGAAGAATGGGATCCTGAGGGGTCGATTGGACTTATTCAAGAAGGCGATAACTTCAAACCCGCAATCACACTTACTCCTATTGTAGTACAGACTCAGTCACCAATCGAGGTTGAGGTAGCTGCATCAGTTCCATTTGAGGTAAAGGTAGCTCCACCTGTAGCCACCCTTGTTCCATTTGAAGTAAAAGTGGCCACGCCTTTCACAGTGACAGTATCAACCACGCCTCCTATTAATTCAAAATCAATACCCTAGGATTACGTTGCCGAAGCTAGGTGGAAAAGAAAGGCAAAGATGGAGGAATCAGATACCGCACAAGGAATGACTAGGACCTGTTGAATCTATACACCTGAACACTTGGGAGGACCAAGTATGGATGCCACTACCAAGCAGTCTGTCATTGAAACAGGGTCAGATGACCTTTGGAGGAAAGTACAAGCGAGGGAGTATTCCGTCATTGATCATTTGAACAAAACCCCAGCTCAGATATCCATCCTATCACAGTTACGAAATTTAGAGGCGCACAAGAACGCTTTGATGAAGGTGTTGAGTGAAGCTTACGTGCCCAACAATATTACCTGCGGGGAGATGGCCAACATGGTAGGGCAGGTGTTGGAAAGTCATAAAATAACTTTCCACGGGGATGAACTACCACCTGAAGGCTGAATTGTTTACCGTGAAAATGATAACGATAATTAAATTTGTAAAATGGGACTCTAAAAATACGTGATCTATTCCCGAGCTAGTTGTTAGAGTAGATGATGCTAGTAATGTGAAATTTAACGATGGAGCTTGAGCTAAAATGAGATAATGATCGAACCGGAAGGCGTGCTGCCTGGATGTAGGCCTGGCCGATGGGGACTTCAGAGCCGACTTCGAGGTCGAGATCGAGCTATTGGGAATAGTCGAGGATGATATAACGGTTAAAGATATAATCAAACAAAGTTCTTTATAGCCAAAACTAAGTTATACGATGAAGAACTCATATAAAAGAGAAGGATATCGAGGTATCCTCGGATCAGTAAGAGCCAATAAGTTTAGAAAGAAGAGAGAGAGAGAGAGAGATATTATTGCACTTGTGGAGAAATGGAGCAACCTCAGTCCCATACAAGGTTGGGTGAGGCCCCTTTATATAGGAGGGGAACTCAGTTACAAATACATGTGTATTTAGTTACAAAATACGGAGATGGGATGGCTTGATGTGATGCCTCAGCGTAGGCTCTGGATAGGCCGGCCCTGTCAGACTCAGCCGCGTGTCTTGGGAGCTTCCCCTTTTTGTCCTGGCCTCGGCCTCCGTCTGGCCTCAAATCGGACCTTAACAAGCCCCGAGGGAGAGGACTTAGTTGTGGCTTCGTGTCCTCGGGGTCTCGAGGCATTTCCCCGAGATGGATTGATAGCGAGAAATCAGTCCCTCTGATTTCACCGCGTACAAATAGTCCAAACTGTTTACCGTGAAAATGGTAACGACAATTAAATTTATAAAATGGGACTCTAATATTACGTGATCTATTCCCGAGCTAGTTCTTAGAGCAGATGATACTAGTAATGTGAAATTCAATGATGGTGCGCGAGCTAAAACGAGATAATTATCGAACCAAAGGGCCTGCTGCCTGGATGTAGGCCTGGCCGATGGGGACTTCGGGGTCGACATCGAGGTCGAGCTCGAGCTATCGGGGATAGTCGAGGATGATATAACGGTTAAAGATATAATCAAACAAAGCTATTTATAGCCAAAACTAAGTTATACGATGAAGAACAAATATAAAAGTGAAGGATATCGAGGTATCCTCGGATCAGTGAGAGCCAATAAGTTTAGAAAGAAGAGAGAGCCAGAGAGATATTATTGCACTTGTGGAGAAATAGAGCAACCTCAGTCCCTTACAAGGTAGGGTGAGTTCCCTTTATATAGGAGGGGAACTCAGTTACAAATACATGTGTATTTAATTACAAAATACAAATATGGGATGGCTTGATGTGATGCCTCAGTGTAGGCTCTGGATAGGCTGGCCCTGTCAGACTCAGTCGCGTGTCTTGGGAGCTTCCCCTTTTTGTCCTGGCCTCGGCCTCCGTCTGGCCTCGAATCGGACGTTAACAAGCCCCGAGGGAGTGGACTAAGTTGTGGCTTCGTGTCCTCGGGGTCTCGATGTATTTCCCCGAGATGGCTTGATAGCGAGAAATCATTCCCTCTGATTTCACCGCGTACATGAATCATAACCGAGCATTGCATATCACAGTGCAATTTGAAGACAAATTCATCACTAGGGTTTTGATTGATGGAGGTTCAAGCCTCAACATTTGTCCGCTGGATACACTGAAAAGATTGGACAAAGGTTTTCATGAAATACGGGTAGGAAGCATGAACATGAAATCTTTCGATGGGTCTCAAAGGGCCACGATTGGGGAAACTAATCTTTGTCTGCAGATGGGGGAAACTTGGTTCGACTTTGAATTCCAGGTGCTCGGCATACCAGCCTCATACAATCTTCTGTTGGGCCGACCATGGAACATGCCGTTGGGGCTGTGGCTTCCACATTACATCAAGCCGCCAAATTCGAATGGAACCATCAGGAGGTGATCATTCACGGAGATAGGAGTAACCCCATTTACACCAGTCAAACCACCCCGGTTATCAGGAACAGAAGAAGGCTAGGAGGGGAAACCTATCATCACATCGAACGTGTCAATGCCATTGAGAAAGACAAATGGTGGAGTAGCAAAATAGAAAGCATACTGGCATGGTCTGGGTATGAACCCAGCAAAGGGCTCGGGAAGAATCTCCAAGGTATTACTAAACCGATACAGCTGAAGGGTCATGGCACTACTTTCGGGCTTGGATACCAGTACACATGGCAAGAGTATAGCGATTGGTCGCCTCTATGGTGTGGACCTTATTACCCCCTCGAGCAACCAGTTCCACATCTGGATCAAGCTTTTCACCAAGCTGATACAATATGGGGAACTGCAGAAGAAGAAGCATTAGCTGGCCTGAGGAATCTATTTTTGGAGGATGAAGACATGGACCGCAGTGCAATAATTGATGAGGAGGAGGAGGAAGAAGGCCTCACTATTCAGACTGTAGAGAAGGGAGCTGTTCTCAGGAACTGGACCGTCACACCATCCGGGGCCCGCTAAGTCCCTGGGTAGCTTGGCAGATTTTATTTCTATAGCCATTCTAGGCATTTAAGATTTTCAACAATTTTGTTTTTAAACACTTAATTGTTTCAAAATAAATGCTCGATTCATTGAGCCGTACTTGACTGGATGTTTTTTTACTTTTAATCAAATGCATTTCTCTTTATTATTCATTATTATCTTCTACACTTTTTCTTTCTACAGCGTTACTATTACTTTCCTGATGAACCGATGACTGTGACATGTAATGAGGCAACACAATATGAGGGTAGTGATTCGGATGAAGAAGATGAAATACCCGAGGAAGTTGTTAGGGAGGTTGAAAACTTTGAGAATAAGCCTAAGTCCAACCTGGACGAAACCGAAGCAGTAAATTTGGGGGACGCCGAGACCGTCAAGGAGACTCGCATCAGCATTCACTTATCGCCGACAGAGAAAGAGGAGTGCATTCGTTTCTTAAAGGAATATAAGGACATTTTCGCATGGTCGTATGATGACATGACCGGTTTAAGCACGTCCATAGTGGCTCACAAGTTGCCTACTAATCCTATGTGTCCGCCAGTAAAGCAGAAACTCAGAAAGTTCAAACCAGATATTAGCTTGAAAATCAAGGAGGAAGTTACTAAGCAGATCAAAGCCAATGTTCTCAGGGTGGTTGAGTACCCAACCTGGTTAGCCAACATTGTGCCAGTTCTGAAGAAGGATGGGAAGGTCAGAGTATGTGTTGACTATCGAGATTTAAAAAGAGCAAGTCCCAAGGATGATTTTCCGCTGCCAAACATACACATCCTAATCGACAATTGCGCCAAGCATGAACTCTAATCCGTTGTAGATTGCTTCGCGGGTTATCACCAAATCTGGATGGATGAAGAAGACGCAAAGAAAAGAACTTTTATCACACCATGGGGGGTATACTGCTACAAGATGATGCCATTTGGTCTAAAGAATGTTGGGGCTACCTATATAAGAGCCATGACAACCATCTTCCATGATATGATACACAAAGAAATAGAGGTGTATGTGGACGACATCATTATCAAATCCAAGAGGGTCGCGGATCACATAGAGGACTTGAGAAAGTTCTTTGATAGGTTGAGGAGGTACAACTTAAAATTGAACCCCGCAAAGTGTGCATTCGGGGTTCTCGCAGGAAAGTTACTGGGATTCATTGTCAGTCGTCGAGGGATCGAGCTGGACCCGTCTAAAGTCAAGGCTATTCAGGAGTTACCACCACCTAGGAGCAAAAAAGACGTGATGAGCTTCCTAGGATGTCTCAACTATATCAGTCGCTTCATAGCGCAGTCCATAGTCATATGTGAACCCATCTTCAAGATGCTGAGGAAAGATGCTGAAACCAGCTGGACCGAGGATTGTCAGAAAGCTTTCCACAAAATCAAGGAGTACCTGTCCACACCACCAGTCTTGGTCCCGCCAGAGCCAGGACAGCCTTTGCTACTCTATCTATATGGATGGAGCCTTTCGATATGTTCTGGGACAACATCACGAGACAGGGAGAAAGGAGGAAGCCATATACTACTTGAGTAAGAAGTTCACACCTTACGAAGCACGGTACTCTCTGCTGGAACGCACTTGCTAAGCTTTGACATGGACAGCCTAGAAGTTGAGGCATTACTTCTGTGCCTATACCACATACCTCATATCCAGGATGGACCATTTGAAGTACATATTTCAGAAACTCATGCCGACTGGAAAGTTAGCCAAGTGGTAGATATTGTTGAGTGAGTTCAATATCGTCTACATAACACAAAAGGCGGTCAAAGGACAAGCATTGGCAGATCATCTTACTGAAAATCCGGTGGGAGAAGAATACAAACCCTTGAAAATGCATTTCCTGATGAAGAGGTGTCATTCGTAGGACAGGACATTACCGAAGCATATGACGATTGGAGGATGTTCTTTGATGGAGCCATAAATTTCAAAGGAGTGGGCACTAGAGTAGTTTTGGTATTAGAAACGGGTCAACATTATCCTGTATCTGCTAAAATCATATTTCCCTACACCAACAATATGGCAGAGTATGAAGCCTGCATACTAGGGCTCAACATGGCAATTGACATGAATATTCAGGAGCTGTTGGTAATCGGCGATTCAGATTTGCTTGTGCACCAGGTAAAAGGAAAGTGGGCCACCAAAAACTCCAAGATATTGCCATATCTGCACCATATGCAGGAATTGAGAAAAAGGTTCACGAAGATAGAGTTTCGGCATGTTCCCAGAATTCAGAACGAGCTTTCCGATGCTTTGGCTACCTTGTCATCTATGATACAGCCCCCGGACAAGAATTTGATCGACCCTATCCTAGTGAGAATTCATAACCAACCGGCGGATTGTGCCCACGTCGAGCAGGAGACGGATGGATAACCTTGGTTCCACAACATCAAAGAGTATTTGGCAAAGGGAGTGTCACGCCCTCTTTTTCTCGTGAAATCGGGATTATGACATTTGGTTGGGACAACTCCTTCCTTTTGGGAAAGGGGTTTGCAAGTTTGAAGAGTCGCCACCTAACGATTTTAAGGTGTGTTAGGGAACCTATGGGGTTCAACTACAACTTCGCTTGATAACCAGAGATAGGGTAAGGGCTAGAAATTATCCCAAGGGGAAGGTGTTAGGCACCCCCGCAGGATCCACTAGTGTGGTTCCCGGCCAGATAGTTTTTGTGATTTTGTGCAATTAGCAAGTAAACAAATAAGGCTCAAACAATAGGTGATTTTTAATTTAAATACGCAAGCTTTTGAGAACGATAAGCAAGGTTTTTGAAAAGAGTTATAATCTAAACATGCTGATGAATGTAAAGGGTTCCTAGGTTTGTTTGTAATATGGATCACATAAATGCAATACCCAATAATCACTCCTCAAAAGAGGGGCTACACGTGGTATTAGCGCACCGGTCACCATATCCATATCTACCCTTCCCACCCCGTGAAGGTATTAAAGCAAGGATTGGTCTCGACCTCTATCGCATGATGTTATCCCTCCCCTTCCTATCAGTTCCGGAGGAATTTAGGACTACTATTCCTATAAGAAGGAGTTTCTAAGCTGACTCTTAGGTTTAAAGGTAAAATGCTAAGGCGGCATACAAAACAAGTAGAACTGCATTTAGAGGGGAAACGTATAAACAATTAAAAGGCTCATGTATACCTCCGCAAATAGTGCATATAAACAGCATGACTTAAAACACAGTTAAGATTTGAATTCTTAAATCCTAAAGTAGGGAGTTTGAATCAGAACCAGATTCGTTGTATAACTCAGAAATGAAGTCTGAATTGGGCATGCCTGTTGGTTGTAGCAGGTGGTAATTAAGCAAAGGCAGTTCCAGTTTTATTTAAGTAATTACCTAAGGCTTGCCTAGGCGTGAACAGGATTCAGAAGTTATTCAAGATTACTGAAAGTTGGAGACTATGGTTATTACTTATACATGTTGTTCTAGGTGTTCAACACACAGATTTTATTGCTGGTTAATCGTAAGGACTAAATGAAATTGTTTTTATTCCTTTTCATGCATTCGTAATTAGCCTAATTTTGCTTAAGCGACTATAAGTGAGATCCTAAAGACATGGTATCTAAATGAAAAGAGGTGTGGAATGATGCGCATATGTAGGATCCTAAACAGGATTTCTATATGCAAAATATTACAGTGTTTAGAACTAGGATATGCAGAGATGATATATTTGTTAATGTTGTTTAGCCTAAAACAGGATCTCTAAGTGTACATGGCAGTGGGAACATGATTGCAGAAATACTGGTTATTAATACTTTTAACGCAAGAATTGCTAAGTGGTACGATAGTGAAATGGACATGCTAAGAATGATAAGTGTAAATCCTAAGGAACAGGGTCTCTAATGCATGAAATGAGTCCTAAGCATGGATTTTATTGCGCAAGCAGAAATGTAAACCTAGTAACATGCTTTCTACCCTTTTAAAAGCTAAAACATGCATATTTCCCGGCCCTTTTCACTAGCCAACCCCATACTTGTTTAAAAATTATTACAGGCCAAATGATTGAATTACAAAAGAAGTGAGAAATAAGAAATTACAACCAAAGGAAGCCTGAGATTGACTTCCTCTCTGAGTTATGTAATGAACCACTTCAATGCCAATATTTCAAAGCCTTTCTCATACATGGGTGTGTCAAAGTTCCCTAAGGATCTCAGGGGATCCCGGGCAGTACTCATACCCAGGTTTACATAACCAAATAGAATGAGTGCAGTGTGGAAGGGCCAGCCCTTATGTGTCCAAGTTTAGAGAGAGCTTAAGGGTCCCAAGGCAAGGCTCACACAAGAGTGGCAGAACCTAGATTCTAAGAGTATAGTGGAAGTGCAGAACACATATTGAAAGAGATTTATTTATTTTTTAAAAAACTGGACTGATAGTCCATTTTGAAAGCAATTAGTGAATCAGTTGTAATAGTAAAACTCAAAACTATACAGAATCAGTAGCCATACAAAAGGGTCAAGGGATTTTGGGGATACATTGTATGACCCCAGCAGGGGTCTGGTTTGGTCATGCACAGCAATAGCTGATGCTGGCATGGCCACAAACCAGCCAAAGGAACACAAACACATATAGGGTATATGGGGGTTTGGGATTCATAAGGCAGCAAGTACACGACAAGTGACTGACAGAGCACACACATAGGAAAACATTAATTTAAAAGGGGAAGGGAACATATTACAGCATGCTAGTAACGTAACTTGACTGCAGAAAACATAAGCAGAAGTAGACAAGAATGAGAAACTGAAGCAACTAAAGAAAGCATGTTGTTGTTGAGGCTTGAAAATTAACTATAACATACCAGTAGAGAAGCAAAGTGCAGAAAGGAAAAGTAAGCGAGATTCCACAGTCTAGCCTTGGCTTTCAGCCGGCTAGACAAACACTAGCACAAGTAGTAACAGAGAAAAAGAGAGAGTTTTGAGTGTAAGTGTGTTTTCTGAACTCAGATTGTTCGTGTCTTTGAAAGAAGAGAGGGTAGGGTATTTATAGTTTTGAAAACGAGTGAAGAATAAGGTAATAAGTAAAGTTTTAGCACAAACATGGAAATAATCACAATCAGAATCAATTAACACAAGTGATTCTCTTTAATTAAGGAATCACTGCTTAACGGATACTAACAGGTTTAATTAAGGAAAGAAATCAGTTTGGGGACAGATTGATTATTGCCATATAAGGGGGCAGTAAAAGTATGAACTAAATGACTGAGTCTAAGTACAAAAATATGCTTAATTTTGGAAAAGGATTCAAGGTAAAACGTCACAGTAATTAAGGAAGGGGATCAATCAATTTAAACAAATGAATAAAATTAGGGTTCATAAGAAAACCTTTTGCAATCAGTCGCAACATTGAGGGAGTCAGAATCAATCAAGAAAGGTTCATGATTCTGCACCTCAACATAAAAATAGAAAGGAATGAACAGGCATGCAGGGTCAAACTTATTGACAAAAAGAAGCAACACAAATATACAGTAGCAGTAGGGGTAAGCTAGGATTCAGTAGTAAAAGAGACCTATTCGAAGTGCAGTAGTCAAGTAGGTCAAGTAGTCACATAGAATCGAAAGTGAAGAAGAACATAGTAACAAGTAAGGGAGTCAGAAACAAGTATAGACCTTCAAACTCATAGTAATAAGCGAGGAAAACTCTTTTAAGAAATTAGGGCTTCAACAGTAGTCGAGTTTAAAAGATGGTAAGAACTCAGAATCAGGTAAGTCAAACAAGACAAAGAGAGTCAGAAACAAAGAACTTAATCGAACAAGTACACATTCCACAAACAAGGACAGTTTCAGAACTTGGATAAGACCAAAAGACTTAGGGTTTTCAACATGCTGAATCAAGTAGAAAGAAAGCATAAACAAGTCATTTGAACATAGCAAAATCATAAACAACATTAAAATAGAGAAGAGATCTTTGAAAAATTTAAGGGAAAACCCTAATCGTTGAAAAATGAAGAGTCATTTTGACAGAAAATCGAAGAACCTTCGAGAAAACACTTAAGAAGTTCGTAATAACCACAGATCTATGATAAGGTCTGAAAGAAAATCAAAAGACCTTAAAGCTAGGGTTTCAGAGAACCCGGAAAAGGTGAGAGAGGCCTTGAAAAGTTACCGATCTAGCCGGAAAAGTCAAGGATCTGACTTGAACGGCCATGGATGGCCGGAGAAAGACCAGAGATAGAGGTTGAGCAAGGACTGGACCAGATCTCTTGGAGATCTGGCCATGAAATCACAAAAACGGGCCACCAGAAGATGTAGGAGGTCGGTATACATCTCAATCGGCCATGGGAGGCCATGGATTAGGTGGGGATTGAGGTGGATTAGGGTGAAATGGGGTGGCGGCGGCTGGGGTATATGTGAGGCTGCAAAGAGAATTGAGAGAAGAGGGATTCAAGGGCGGCGTTTTGTGGAAAATGAATTAGGGTAAGGGTCATTTAGGTTTATTTTAGGAAGGGTGAATGGTGGCCGTCGATCTGAATGATCAACGGCCTGGATTAAACGGGTAGGTGGGGAATCCGGGTTTGGATTGGTTGAAATTGGGTTGGGGTCGGGTTTAATTGAAATTGGGCCGGGGAAATTGGGTCTGATTTGGGGTTAATTTTAGGCTAAAAATTAAATACAAATGGGTTGTTATTTAAATAGCCAATTTTCCCCTTTTTAAATTATAAAAAATAGTAAATAAATTTCTGAGAATAAATTTAAAGCACTAAAATGGTTCACATCATGTAAATAACAATTTTAAACTATAGGGCTTAATTTTATGAATATAAAACACAATTAAATCTTAAAAAAGGCTAATATTTCAATTATATGCAATTAACTAAAATACTAAATAAAATTGTTAAAATATGCAAAAATTACCTTAGCCATATTTTGGCAAAAATATAAAGATCCAATAAATGAAGCATCAAAAATAATAAATTTGGACATAATTATTGGGATTTTATGGAGGAAGAAAGGGAAATAAATCGATTTAAAACCTTTAAAAATTATGGAAAAATAATAAAACATTTGGACATACTTATGTATGCATATATATGTTGTTTTGAAAGTATTTTACATATTGAAAATATATAGGGAAAATTTGGGTGTCAACAGGGAGAATATCCGGAGCATGCAAACCACATTCAAAAAAGCACACTCCGAAGATTGTCCAATCACTTCTTCCACAACGGAGGAAACTTGTACAGAAGAACTCTTGATTTGGGATTGCTAAGATGTGTCGACGCAAAAGAAGCTTCTAAACTACTTGAGGAGATACATGCTGGGACCTACGGCCCGCATGAATGGTTTCATCTTGGCCAAGAAGATACTTAGGGCCGGTTACTTTTTGATGACCATGCGTCCAGTATGTCCACAAATGTTACCAATGTCAAGTGCATGCCGATATGATAAAAGTGCCGCCAAATGAGCTCAATGCAACAAGCTCACCTTGGCCATTCACCGCCTGGGGAATGGATGTCATCGGTCCTATCGAGCCCGCCGCTTCAAACGAGCACAGGTGTATACTGGTTGTATTGGGAAAATTGAGTTTAAATATTAAAGTAATATGGAGATGACGTGTCGTGACACGTAGACTGGTCAAATGATCAAAGAATTTCAACTAGCCAAGAGGCACGAATAGCAATGGATGCATGCAAAGGCAAAGGAAGAGGCATGGGCAAACATTCAAAGGATTCAGAGCCCGTACTTATTCAAGACATTTTAATTCAAGAATCAAGAAGAATCAAGGGAATGAATTTGACAACATATGAGAGTCCAAATACAGTATTTAATAAGCCTTAAATACTGAAAATGTTAGAGAATCTGTCTTTAATATAATGATTGTGTAACGTAGCATTCAATGTTATTAATTGTCTATAATGTCCTTATTATGACAAAGGCAAGACATATCTCACAAAAAATAGCTATAAAAAGGAGAGGGCCGAACAATTGTAGGGACATGAAAGATCATCTGAATATACTTTGGTTTACTTGTTTTATTCAATTATCAGTAACCCGTGTTCTTCTAAATTATAGCTTTAGTCAAAATTCCATTTTTTGGTTAAACAAATTGGTTCCGTTACCGGGAATCTGATAATTCATTTTATTTTAGCCTAACTTTCCTTGTTGCATCAACCATGTCAAACAACAATGACAACATTCAAGGAAACCAAGAAAATCAAACAACCCAGCAACTTCAGGGAGATCCACAGAACAATAACATACTGATTCCTTCTCCACGAGGCTCTCCACGGCGGTCTCATGAAGGCACTCCTGATGGGTCTCATACAGATGGACAAGCTCAATTCGAAAATGTTGAAACTATGGATGAGGCTTTGCAAAAACTTATTGCCTCACAAGTCAATAAAGCTCTTCAGGCTTTTGTTAGCCAATTACCTACTGCACCACCCACACCCACTGCAAATAACAACACTCTGGAGAACCCTCGTTCCGAGCTCGTTAATTCAGGTAGTGGTGGAACCCCCTGCGAGTCACAGGAGGGAGAACCAGGTAACTTAGTTAATTCTGTTTTCAAAATTTAGTACTAACATTGCAGAAACAGCTCAAGGAGCAAAGTGATCGCATAGAGCAAATACCCGGGGTGCCACCTGTGATCAAAGGGGTAGATATGGATAAATATTCACAATAACCCTGGAAGCCAAGTGTTGCTCCCCTTCCAATCCCAAAGAAATTCAAAATGCCTGATATGCCAAAATACGATGGAACAACAGACCCACGAGATCACGTGACTGCATTCACAACAGGCGTAAAAGGCAACGATTTGACTAAGCAGGAGATTGAATCAGTATTAGTCAAGAAATTTGGTGAAACACTCACTAAGGGTGCACTAACATGGTATTCTCTTTTACCCGAAAATTCTATAAATTCTTTTGCTGAGCTTGCAGATTCTTTCATCAAAGCACACTTGGGAGCTCAAAAAGTCGAAAAAAGAATGGAAGATATTCTTAAAATTAAACAAGGGGACTCAGAATTGCTTAGGGAATTTGTGGACAGACTCCAGCGTGAAAGAATGACATTACCACGTGTACCAGATAACTGGGCAGCTATAGCTTTCACAAGCAATTTGAATGAGAAAAGCTCAGAAACTACGAGGCAACTCAAGGAAAGCCTTCGTGAATTTCCAGCTACAACATGGAATGACGTTTACAACAGATATAGCACAAAGTTACGTTTACAACAGATATAGCACAAAGTTGAGGATTGAAGAAGATATTATTTCACGACATCAAAAAGAAGAAAAGGTAAACTCAAGACAGGCGAAAAACGAAAAAAAGTCCGGTAAAAATAGGTACGAGCCATACATGGGACCTGCGGGAAAAGAATCACGGTCAAAACCGGACAATCAAAGGTACGATCACAGATCGAGGAATAGAGAGTCAGGCTCATCATCTAGATTTGGGAATGACTGAAGCACATGTGAATCACGAGATGATGATAGAGGTCTAAAGGCAAGGTTTGGCGGTTATAATTTCAACGTGAGCACTTCTGAACTTGTGGCTGTTTTAATAAGCATGGGAGATAAGGTACGATGGCCGAAGGCGATAAGATCAAATCCAAACAGACGAAACCCTGATCATTGGTGTGAATTTCATAACGATCACGGGCATAAAACGGTAGATTGCAGGTTTTTGTAGGGTGAAGTTGATCATTTGTTAAAACAAGGTTATCTTACTGAGTTGTTCAGTGAGAAGGGAAAGCAAGCTTACATGAAGAACAGGCAGGAGCCTCCAAAACCACCTTCGCCCAAAAGAACTGTCAACGTTATAAGTGGGGGTGAAGATATCAACGGCGTATCATATACTGCAGCTAACAAGATTTCCAAAGTAACAATAACCCACGGGAAGCGGCTACGACATGTCTTGGAGGAAGAAAATATTACGTTCGATGATGTAGATACCGAGGGTCTATTAACTCCACATAACGACGCACTGGTAATATCTTTACTTGTACATGACAACTAATGTGAAACGAGTTTTAATTGATCCAGGTAGTTCCGTGAATATTATTTTGGTACGAGTACTACGCGAGATGCAAGCAGAAGATAAATTGGTACCAAAAGCGCATACTCTGCCAGGATTTGACAATTCCGGTGTTGTAACGAAAGGGGAGGTGATGCTTACTACATTCGCAGAAGGTGTTGTCAAAGACACAAAATTTCATGTAGTGGAAATGGAAATGGCTTACAACATAATTCTTGGGAGGCCATGGATCGATGACATAGACGTTGTTCCATCAACCTTGAATCAAGTCATCAAATTTCCAGCACCATGGGGAATATGTCAAATCAAAGGAGACCAACAGACATCCAGGAGCATCAACTCCGTGGTGAATTTAAGTGCGAAAGGTGAAGAGAAATAGCAATTACAGAATTCAATTGAGGATAACATAACATGAACCTCAACTGAACAAGGGCAAGCAGATGTGGATTCAAGGCCTGATACCATTCAAGAACCAGAAGAAAATGAAAACATCAAAACAACGATAGAAGAGCTGGAGGCAGTGGTTTTGTTTATACATTAGCCAGAAAGAAAAGTGTATATAGGAGCCAATCTCAGCCCGGATATGAAATGTAAGTTGATTGAATTTTTAAAAGCTAACGCAGATTGTTTTGTTTGGTCCCGTTCTGATATGACAGGTATACCACCGGAGGTAATGACTCATAAGTTGAATGAAGACCCATCTCATCCACCTATCAAACAAAAGAAATGAAAGCAGGGCACTTTCAAAAATCAGGTGATTCAGGATGAGGTGCACAAATTATTAAAAAATGGGTCCATCCGCGAGGTAAAGTATCCTGAGTGGCTAGCCAATATTGTTGTGGTACCTAAAAAGAACGGTAAATGGCGAGTCTGTGTAGACTATACAGATCTTAACAAATCTTGTCCTAAAGATTCTTTTCCATTACCTCATATAGATCAACTAATTGATGCTACTGCAGGGCATGAGTTGTTAAGTTTTTTAGATGCATATTCAGGTTATAATCAGATTAAAATGGATCCGGAAGATGAAGAAAAAACTTCATTCATAACAGACAGGGGGACTTACTGTTAAAAAGTAATGCCTTTTGGTCTAAAGAATGCAGGAGCAACGTATCAGAGGTTGGTTACCAAAATGTTTCAAGAGCATTTGGGAAAAACTATAGAGGTCTATATAGATGATATGCTTGTTAAAACTCAGCATTCAGGAGACCATCTATCGCATCTGTCTGAAACGTTTAAAATTTTGCGGAAATTTAATATGAAGTTAAATCCCGAAAAGTGTGCATTTGGTGTTGCATCAGGTAAGTTCTTAGGTTTTCTTGTTTCTAATCGTGGTATTGAAGTGAATCCTGCACAGATTAAGTCCATTAAAGAAATCCCTGATATACTTTCAAGCAAGAAAGAAGTTCAAAGATTAACATGGAGGATTGAAGCCTTGGGAAGATTCATTTCTAAATCATCAGAGAAGTGCTTTAAATTCTTCTCAGCCCTTAAGAAGCAGGATCATTTTGAATGGAATGAGGAATGTCAACAGGCACTCAGGAATTTGAAAACATACTTATAAAATCCACCTTTGCTAGCAAAACCAAAGGCTGGGGAAAGACTACTTATTTACCTTGATGTTTCAGAAGTAACGGTAAGTGCTGTTTTGGTTTGAGAAGAACAAGGTAAGCAATCCCCTATCTATTTTTGTAAATCTTTGTTAGATGCGGAGATGCGGTATCCTCAATTAGAAAAGCTTGAACTTGCATTAATCATGGCATCTAGGACCCTCAATTTATAGGAACTCAAATCACGAAATTTTTTCAAAGTTGGCAGATTAAAAGGATTACATCTACACCTTATCATCCGGTGGATAATGGCCAAGCAGAATCAACGAACAAGGTTATTATCAATAACTTAAAGAAGCGTTTAGAATAGTCAAAAGGAAATTGGCTAGAAGTGCTACCTGGTGTTTTATGGGCATATCGCACAACAACAAAAACAAGTACGGGAGAGCCAAGTACGAGGTTTGCACATGCAACAGAAGAGTCTAATAACGAAGAAATGCGTGTAAGCCTCGATTTACTTGAAGGAAGAAGGGAAGCTGCATTAGTAAGAATGGCAGCACAAAAACAAGTCATAGAGCGGTACTACAACCGGAAAGCACGCCTCAGATTTTTCAAAATTGGGGACTTTGTGCTCAAAAAGGTTTTTCAATCTACAAAGATAGCTAATACGGGAAAATTAAGTCCAACATGGGAAGGAACCTATTAGGATCTGTGGCATTGCAGGCAAAGGAGCATATGAATTGGAAACAATGGATGGCAAAAATTACCTTCGCATTGGAACGCTGTTCACCTGAAGAGATACTATTTCTAAGGAATACCCACGGTCAGGTACCCATCTTTTAAAGTTTATTTTTGAATTGTTAAAATTTTACTAACGATTTTAGATGATAGGCAAAAAGCTAACCCGTACTAAATGATGAGTCACGACCTGTAAGGCACATGGAATAAACTAAAATTCCTGGCCTAGGGTTACAATTATTCTGATAGAAATACAAACAGGTTAAGCAGTCTTCATCTAAAATCGCACCTCCGAGTCCCGTATGTTTTTCCTTTTTAGGAAAAGTACCAAATGAGAGAAACAATAAAGCGCTCGAGGCTTCATACTTCAACGCTCAAACACTTGGGGGACTACATAATATACACGAGTATGTGTTTAAAGAAGGCAAAGAAGATTAAGGAAAAATCAAGCCTGAAAAAGTCAAGTGCAGAGTAAAAGTCACAAAGTCACGAGCCAAGGCCAAAGAAAACCTTACTGTAGTTAGGGTAAAAGCCATGTACTAAAACGGGTTATAAAGAAAAACCTCGTGTTTTTATTTTTCTTAAAAATCTGTTACAAGAAAAACAGTTACGAGAAAGTTATAGATGTAATTCGAATACATGTAAAGAATTATTCAAAACTAGACAAAGTTCAAATAAAAACTTGTCAATGATATTCCAAAAGAAACATGTGTGTTCATATTTCTTTAATCGTGTGTTAACACCATTATGAAGTTGAGACGTCTTCTTCATTAAGTGTCAAAATATAAAAGGGCCCTCTTTTATAAAATTCATGTTTAATTTAGTTATTCATGAAGTTAACAGAAGCATTTTCTAAAGAATAAAATGCAGATTATTCTATAAGTCCTTAGAAATAAAGGCAAGAATAAATTAAATAGAAGTTCAAGATAGTAACAAGAAAACTTCTAAAAATATTAAAGTTTAAGACTAAGTAAAAACTTAGTCGAAGAACTACGAATTATTTATACAGATTGCCCCATAAAAGGACTTGGGGACTTGCGTTTCCAAAATCAACCCTCAAATAAAGCTAAGGGTTTGATTACAATTTTCAAAATAAACCCTCAAATGAAACCAAGGGTTTTAAACATAACCTTCCAAAAAGGTACCTGCAAAAAAGATTCAAACTGTTTAAATTTATCACTAAGAAGATGAGGGAACTCAAGAAGGTGCATCAACGGCAACGGGCTCAACTTGGGCAGGTGCATCAACAGTTGCGGGTTGATTTTGACTCACAGCAACAGGTTCGACAAGGCTTGGAAGAGTTAGGATACCCATATCAACTTCAACATTCACGGAAGCTTCGGCCACAAGAGAAGGAAAATCTTGAGTTTGTTGAGCCTTCTCAATGGTTTCATTGACCTTAGCCAACTCATACTCTAAGTTGAAATTTTCTTGGCTAGCTTCAATCAGGGGATCACGACGTGAGTTCAGAAATGCTCAACTTGCCGCAATAGCAGATTTCTCTTCAAGGGTCTCATAATCCCTTTCCCAATCAGCAATCTCATTCTTTAGCTCCTCATTTTCAGCCAGGGCAAAGTTGTAAGAGATTTGAAGAGAGGCATGGGAGCTTTCTAAAGCACGCACCTTATCAGAAGAGACTCGAAGGTCTTCTTGTGCTTGAGTTAAGCTTTGCACGAGCTTCCCAGAGTAAGTCTCATTTTGACTCAAGAGAACCTTCAACTTCTGTTCTCTTCACTGGCCTTGGATAGTTGTTCTGAGAAGGAAGAATCGAGATGCTCTTTTTCTTTTTCTGTTTGGCTTAAGGAAGCTTTTGTAACTGCTAATTCTGAGGTTAAAGCTCGCACCTGCTGCTCTAAGGTACTCTTGCCCTCTTGTAAAAATTCCACATCAATTTGTAAACTCTCGAATTGCTCCTTCCATTGAATGCCTCTAACTGAGAATCGCGTGCTCTCTGCTGAGAATCGCGTGCTATCTGCTCCAAGAGGGGGATTCTGTTCATCATTTCTGTACCGATAAGATTGGCCTAAAAAAAGGAGAAAGAAAATTAGAATCCCAAAAATAAAAAAATTACAAAGTAAACAAAAATGTAGATACCTTCAAGGTAGCATGCACAATATCGTTCATCAGAGTCAGGGAACTATGGCTCTTCAGCTTTGCTTTTTCAATTGGGCCAATCAAAGGCTCCAGCCATACATCTGCTTGACCAGATTTCCTCAAAAGGCTGCTCTCAGCAGGAACTTCAATAACCACCCTCCTCATAGCAGCACTTCTACTTGAAGAGCCCATCTCAGTATGATGAACGATTGGAGGCGGAATTGTCAAAGGAGGAGTGGTAGAAGAAGTAAGAACAGTCGAGGTAAGAATAGTTGAAGAAGGAACAGTAACAGCTGGGGGTGGCAACGAAGGAATCTGTGACGACCTGACCCGTCGTCTCATGAGTTACCGCTTCGTTTCCCCCATTTTCAGCTTCTTTATGCTTCATTATCCATATCTTATGTGATCTAGTTGGTTTGGAGAGGTTTTTGTAGGAAATGAGGCACTTAGTCTCTTTAAGGAAGGTATGGTATGGAAAAGTCAACCAGATGTTGACTTATGGGTTAGAGGGATCAGATGTGATTTCTGATGATTTGGTTATCTTCGGGGGATGATTTGTGACTTAGGAGCGTGATCGGAAGTGATTTTGGAGGTCCGGTGTAGAATTAGGCTTGAATTGGCGAAGTTAGTATTTTGGCGAATTCCGGTTGATAGGTGAGATTTTGATCCAAGGGTCGGAATGGAATTCCGAGAGTTGCTGTAGCTTCTTTAGGTGATTTGGGATGTGTGTGCAAAATTTCAGGTCATTCGGAGGTGTTTGGTTGGGTTTTTTATCGAATGTGTGTTTCGGAAGTTTTAGAAGAACTTAGGCTTGAATCTGATGTAATTTGATGGTTTTTGTGTTATCTGATGTGTTTTGATGATTGGAACGAGTTTGCGTGATGTATTAGGATGGGTTGGCACTTTTGGTTGAGGTCTCGGGGGCCTCGGGGTGATTTCGAATGGCTAACGGGGAGTTTTTGAGCCTTGTGCTATTGCAGAAGTTGCTGGTTCTGGTATTTCCGCACCTGCGGAAAAGGGACCGCAGACGCAGATGCGAAAAGGGGGATCGCAAGTGCGAGATTTCTTGGAAGGTCGGTTTTCGCATATGCGGGTGGGGAGCCACATCTGCGGTGCCGCAGATGCGGCATTGGCATCGCCGAAGCGGATTTTGGACAATAGGGGATTTCCGCAGAAGCGAATAGTTGTCCGCAGAAGCGGCGTCTGCAGATGCGGACTTTGACCGCAGAAGCGGCCCTGGGCATTAAGTGAAACTCCGCAGAAGCGGAAGATTTCCGCAGAAGCGATAATCGCAGATGTTGTACGTGGACCGCAGATGCGGTAATGACTAGGCAAAAGGGTTTTTAAATTCATTTTTGTTCCGCGAGCTAAGTTATTTTTTCACCATTGTTGAGCATCCTTGAGAGCTTTTGGACGGGGATTGAAGAGGGTTTCGACTGGGATTGATTGGAGGTGAGTCCTATGAGCTAAAAACATGATTTAATTGTAGAATCAACCTAGAAATTCATGAAACTTTATCATAAAGGGGAAGAAACTAGGGCTTGAGTTTGGTAATTCAAATTGGGTTTTGATGGGTCATTTGAGCTCGGATTTGGGAGTTCTTGGTATGTATGGACTCGTGGCGAGATAAAGAATCCGTTGATGTAAAATTTTCTGAATTTCGAGAAGTGGGCTCGGGGCTCGGGTTTTGCAAATTTCGAGATTTTTGCTATTTTTCGATTCTTTTCGATTGGGTTATGTTCCCTTAGCCTATTGTGATGTATTCGTTGGGGTTTTGATCAGATTCGACACGCGAGGAGGCCGATTTGAGAGGCAAGGCCATAGAGATCTAGGATTTTGGCCAGCTTGAGGTGAGTAATGATAGTAAATGATGTCCCGAGGGTTTGAAACCCCGGATTTGCACAACGTAGTGCTATATTGAGGTGAAACACGCGCTTAATGACGAGCACGGGGTTGTTTAGTACTGGGGATTGTGACTTGGTCCGTTCGGATTGATGTTTTTACAGCGTATTTGACTGAGATGTGTTTGTTATCAACATGATTTGGGCTTATTGCCATATTTTGGGCTTCATGCCGACTAATTGAATCCTTCATGGACTTTTATCACTGTTTCCTCACTATTTTGATATATTACTTGAACTCAGTCCTGTTGATTAATATTGTTTTATAAACTCAGCCACTTTTAATTGAATTTTGAGATTTAGACGATAATTCCAATGTTGTTTGGGCTGAGCACCACTGTTTTACCGATGCCCGAGGGGCTTGTGATGATTTCTGGACTGAGTAAGGCCAAGGGCCATATGTGAGGATATGCTGAGTGATATGAGATGCTTTATACGCCACGAGGTGGCTTGAGTGATGGGAGGCGGAGTGATGTGAGGCCGAGTGCCGAGTGATTATGCCACGAGGTGGCTTGATATAGCGCTTGGGCCGTAAGGGGCCCTTCCGGAGTCTGCATACCCACAGTGAGCGTGGGTACCCATATGATCTGAGAGTGAGCCCGAGGGGCTGATACTATGCTGAGTGACTGAGAGTGAGCCCGAGGGGCTGATGCTATGCTGAGTGATTGATACTGAGCCCGAGGGGCTGATACTGTTCTGAGCGATTGATACTGGGCCCGAGGGGCAGATTACTACTCACTATTTACTATTATTTTACCCGATTTACCTGTTTTTAAAAGAAGATTTCATTTGATCCTTTACGATTTTACTGCTTTAAGTGATTTACTGCCTAATATAGAATTGCCTTGTGCCTTTATGAGTTTTCATGCTTTCAGCCATTATTTATTATTATTGCTCACTAGGTCAGAGTACTCACATTACTCCCTGCACCATGTGTTCAGATTCAGGCATAGCAGAGTCCGCATGTGAGCGTTGATTCCTTCCAGACCAGGCAGCGATTTGGAGTTACGAGGTAGCTGTTGACGTCCGCAGCCCCTTGTCTCCCCTATCCTCTATCATTTATGTTTTCTTCGGACTATTGTATCGGATTCATACTCTATAGACTTATAGCAAACTCTGTAGTAGCTCATGACTTGTGACACCCCGGTTTGGGATGTGTCGGGATGGTTTCCCTGGTTATTATCGTTGTTTCTGCATTTATGGCTATCTTAAACATGTTTTAGACTTGTTAATGTTAATTATTGTTTTAAAAGAGGTTTTTGCGTTTGTTCTGGCTGGCCTTATCTTCACGAGAGGCGCCATCATGGCCGGGATCAGGAATTGGGTCGTGACAAGTTGGTATCAGAGCCTAGGTTACTAGGTCTCACGAGTCATGAGCTGGTTTAGTAGAGTCTCGTGGATCGGTACGGAGACGTCTGTACTTATCCTCGGGAGGCTGCAGAACCTTTAGGAAAACTTCACATTCTTGAAATTATTGTCGTGCGAACTTGTTGATCCGAGTACTAAACTTCTCTTTATTCTATTCTCTCACAGATGGTGAGGACTCGTGCTACCGGACGTGGCAGACGACCACCAGTACCACCCACTGAGGCCACCAGAAGCCGTGGATGCAGCCGTGGTCATGGCAGAGGCAGAGTAGCGAGGGTAGCATCTGTTGATCCACCAGCTGCCCCAGCTCCGGATCAGACTCTAGCAGCACCAGTTCAGGCACCAGCTATGCCCATCGTGATTCCGGGTCTTTAGGAGGCCTTGGCCCAGATTTTGACAGTTTGCACCGGCCTAGCTCAGGCAGTTTCAGCCACCACAGCAGCAGCTACTTCGTAGTCTGGGGGAGGCAATCGGACCCCCGCTGCTCGCACACCTGAGCAGGTAGTGCAGGGATTACAGACGCCAGAGGCACCTCCAGCTCAGCCAGTTGCACCAATGCAGGAGTTCAGGGTTCCAGCTATGCCTGAGGATAAGCAGCGTCGCCTTGAGAGGTTTGGTAGACTCCAGCCTCCGACATTCAGTGGTGCTGAGGGCGAGGATGCCCAGGGTTTTCTTGACAGGTGTTAGCGGATGCTCCGTACAGTAGGGATTCTTGAGTCTAGTGGTGTGGAATTCACCACCTTTCAGTTTACTGGGGCTGCCTTCACTTGGTGGGAGGCGTATGAGAGGCGTAGGCCGACTGGTGCAGCGCCTTTGACTTGGCAGGAGTTCTCCACTCTCTTCTTGGAGAAGTATGTATCGCAGTCCCACAGAGAGGAGCTGCGCAGGCAGTTTGAGTGGCTACGGTAGGGAGATATGACTGTGTCTCAGTATGAGATGAGGTTTTCAGAGTTGGCTCGTCATGCCGTTTGGATGGTTCCGACTGATCGTGAGCGTATCAAGAGATTTGTTGATGGCCTTAACTACCATCTCCGTGTTCTTATGACTAGAGAGAGAGTATTGGGTGCTACATTAGGGCGCTCCTTCGAGGGGCCAGTTCCAGCATGGTAGGGGTCGTTCTTTCAGACCTGCTCAGTCGGCCCGTTCCGAGTATCGTGGGGCATCTTCAGGTTGTGGTTATCATGGTTCTCAGCAGGGTCAGCCTTCACTCAGCGCTCTTCCAGCACAGAGTTCATCTCGTGCCCCGTCTGTTCAGGGTTCTTCTAGGCCGAGTGCGTCAGCTAGTCACTCCGGCGTGAGGGGTTCCCTTCAATCCCATTCTCCAGCACCTAGGAGTTGTTTTGAGTGCAGAGAGTTTGGACATATGTGGAGGCAGTGTCCTCATCGTGCTGCTAGCTCATCTCAGCAGAGGGGTCAGCCCTCGTCTTCTGGTCCAGTTTCTTCAGCACCCGCCTAGCCAGCTAGGGGTGAGGGTCAGGCAGCCAGGGGTCGCCCCAGAGGTGGAGGTCGATCAGGCGGTGGTCAGGCTCATTTTTATGCTCTTCCATGCAGGACAGATGCCATTGCTTCAGATGTTGTCATTACATGTATTGTTTTAGTCTGCCACAGAGATGCCTCAGTCTTATTTGATCATAGTTCCACCTATTCTAATGTGTCCTCATATTTTGCTCATCATTTGGGTACGTCCCGAGGGTGTCTTGCTTTACTTGTTCATGTATCTACCCTGGTGGGCGATACTATCATTGTAGACCATGTGTTCCGGTCGTGTTTGGTGACTATTGGGGGTCTGGAGACCCGAGTCGATCTATTATTATTGAGCATGGTGGACTTTGATGTTATTTTGGGCATTGACTGGTTATCTCCGTGTCATGCTATTCTAGAATGTCATGCTAAGACAGTCACTTTGGCTATACCGGGTGTACCGAGGATCGAGTGGCGTGGTGTGACTGATTATGTCCCGAGTAGGGTGATCTCTTTCTTAAAGGCCCAGCGTATGGTTGGGAAGGGTTGCCTTTCATATTTGGCGTTTGTGAGGGATGTCGGAGCCGAGACTCCTAGCATTGATTCTGTTCCAGTCGTGAGGGAGTTTCCCGATGTATTTCCTGCAGACCTGTCGGGCATGCCACCGGACAGGGATATTGATTTTGGTATTGACCTGGTGCCGGGCACTCAACGCATTTCTATCCCGCCATATCGTATGGCACCAGCGGAGTTGAAAGAATTGAAGGATCAGCTTCAGGAACTCCTAGATAAGGGGTTCATTCGGCCTAGTGTGTCACCATGGGGTGCACCGGTCCTGTTTCTGAAGAAGAAGGATGGCACCATGAGAATGTGCATTGACTACAGGCAATTGAACAAAGTAACAGTGAAGAACAAGTATCCCCTGCCTCGTATTGATGATTTATTTGACCAGCTTCAAGGAGCGAGGGTGTTCTCCAAGATTGATCTCTGTTCGGGCTATCACCAGTTGAAGATCAGAGATTCAGATATTATTAAGACTGCTTTCAGGACTAGATATGGTCACTATGAGTTTCTTGTCATGTCTTTCGGGCTGACCAATGCCCCAGCAGCGTTCATGCATCTGATAAACGGTGTATTTCGGCCTTATTTGGATTCGTTCGTTATTGTTTTCATTGATGATATTCTGGTGTACTCGCGTAGTCAGGAGGAGCACAAGCAGCATTTGCGAGTTGTATTGCAGAGATTGAGGGAGGAGAAGCTTTATGCAAAGTTCTCCAAGTGTGAGTTCTGGCTCAGTTCAGTGGCTTTCTTGTGACACGTGGTGTCCAGCGAGGGTATCCAGGTCGACCCGAAAAAGATAGAGGCGGTTCAGAGTTGGCCTAGACCGTCCTCAGCCACAGAGATTCGTAGCTTCCTTGGTTTGGCGGGTTATTATCGCCGGTTTGTTCAGGGATTTTCCTCTATAGCATCGCCCTTGACCTTGACTCAGAAGGGTGCTCCATTTGTATGGTCGGACGAGTGCGAGGAGAGCTTTCAGAAGCTCAAGACAGCTTTGACTACAGCTCCAGTATTGATTTTGCCATCAGCTTCAGGTTCATATACGGTATATTGCGATGCTTCTAGAGTTGGGATTGGTTGTGTATTGATGCAGGAGGGTAGAGTTAATGCTTATGCTTCTCGTCAGTTGAAGCCCCACGAGAAGAACTACCCTATTCATGATTTGGAGTTGGCTGCCATAGTTCATGCTTTGAAGATTTGGAGGCACTACCTGTATGGTGTATCTTGTGAGGTATTCACTGATCATCGCAGTCTTCAGCATTTGTTCAAGCAAAAGGATCTTAATTTGAGGCAGCGAAGGTGGCTAGAGTTACTTAATGATTATGATATTACCATTCTGTATCACCCGGGGAAGGCCAATGTAGTGGCCGATGCTTTGAGCCGAAAGGCAGTGAGTATGGGGAGTTTGGCGTATATTCCAGTTGGGGAGAGGCCCTTTGCAGTTGATGTTCAGGCCTTGGCCAATCGGTTGGTGAGACTAGATATTTCAGAGCCTAGTCGGGTGTTGGCTTGTGTGGTTTCTCGATCTTCCTTGTATGACCGCATCAGAGAGCGACAGTATGATGATCTGCATTTGCTTGTCCTCAAGGACAGGGTGCAGCATGATGATGCCAGAGATATGACCATTGGTGAGGATGGTGTGTTGAGGATGTAGGGCCGGATTTGTGTGCCCAATGTGGATGGGCTCCGGGAGTTGATATTGGAGGAAGCCCATAGCTCGCGGTATTCCATTCATCCAGGTGCCGCGAAGATGTATCAGGATTTGAGGCAGCACTATTGGTGGAGAAGAATGAAAAAAGACATTGTAGGATTTGTGGCTCGGTGTCTCAACTGTCAGCAAGTGAAATATGAGCATCAGAGACCGGGTGGCATACTCCAGCGGATGATTATTCCCGAGTGGAAGTGGGAGAGAGTCACTATGGATTTTATGAGTGGTCTTCCTCGGACTTTGAAGAAGTTCGATTCGATTTGGGTGATTGTGGACCGGCTGACCAAGTCCGCGCACTTCATTCCGGTATGTACTACTTATTCTTCGGAGCGGCTGGGAGGGATCTTTATCCGGGAGATTGTTCGATTGCATGGTGTTCCAGTGTCTATTATCTCAGATAGGGGTGCTCAGTTTACTTCTCAGTTCTGGAGGACTTTTCAGCGAGAGTTGGGTACACAGGTGGAGTTGAGCACAGCATTTCATCCTCAGACGGACGGGCAGTCCGAGCGTACTATTCAGATATTGGAGGACATGTTGCGTGCCTGTGTTATTGATTTTGGAGGTTCTTGGGATGAGTTTTTACCGCTTGTAGAGTTTGCCTAAAACAACAGCTATCAGTCGAGCATATCCCTGCCTCCATATCTCTATGAGGCTAAGCACTGCCTCCATATTTGCACGGGCTAAGCACTGCCTCCATATTTGGCTAATCCCTGCCTCCATATCTGCATGAGGCTAATCCCTACCTCCCTATTTGCATGGGACTAAGAATTGTCCCTCCTTGCATAAATATTTCTCTACTCCGGTACTATCTATCTGCTTTTCTATCGGGCTAAGCTCTGCCCTTCATTTCACAAGACTAAGCCGTATCTTGTTAACATCATATTATTGCATCTCATGGGCTGAAATATCGCCAATCTATCCAAAGGCATCATAGTCTAAAGGCATCACCCTCATAGCCGGAAGACACCATGCCACGGCCTGAGGATCTCGCAAATTTGCATATCATTATTCAAAAGCGTCATGGTTCAGAGGCACTATCTTTATGGACCAAGAACATCATTCCATGGCCTACGAATCCATCACTGAATAATTCATGGTCCAGGACATCATGGTCTGAAGACGTCATCCTTAACCGTCCGAAGACAACTTTCATGGTCCAAAAGGGAATCTGCATCATGTTTAAATTTTCGCACAAATACATGTTCGTAGCATCTCTTTATCTGCAGGTGACCAGTAAGCAACCGCTATCCCAGAAGGAGCAACCTCGCTCCAGTTCCTTCAACTATCTCAAACTTAACCATTCATCATAACCACCTATCCCGAAATCTCGTGTCCATTTTTGTATTGACTTCATCGGTATATTCCGCCGATGGATCTGGAACTACACATGGCCTGATTCCTGTAAAACCAGGGATATGTAGGCAACTCAAAGACCAGAGTCCGGCCTCTATCTTTCAAAACATCCCATCCGGTCAAAATTGGCCATCATTTATTTACCCGAAAACTCTTTTATCCTTCCCGGGTAAAGAGGGGCAGCTGTTGATACCCAATTTTTCCCCTTAATATTTTTGAATTGCATATATGCCTTTAAAACTATGCATTAGCATCAATGGGTATTTTCCCATAATTCTGACATCCTTAAATTACTTTATTTCAATATCTTCTTCAGATAAATAATTGTAGAATTGCATCACAAATGAATTTAGAACATGTCTTGATTTAATATTACTATTACGGTCCTACTGAGTCCAAATTATTTCATAAATAGCCAAATTGGCACCTTTTGGCTATAATTGCAATAACTTTACAAGTATAGCCCATGCATACATTTTTGTATTATTTTACCAGAAATTAATTATTTGCATTTTGCAAATACTAAATAACTATTTTTAAAACATACCCATGCATGAAAAATCATTTTTTACAATTAGTAACTATTTTACAAATTATTTTTAATCATTTGTTTGGGGTATTTAACTAGTAGCCTCTTTTATTTCAATTTTAACCTAAAATCTACCAGCCCAAAACCCCTTTATATTAAACCAAAACCAGACCAAAACCCTTTAGGCCCAATCCTTATTCACCCGACCCAAACCCCTTGGCCAATCCTGGCCGTTGATAACTTTGATCAAACGGTCAGGATATTTCCTACCATAATTAAACCTACATACACCCCCCAAACCCAAATCATTCTCCCACCAGACCCCGCCGTCACCTGTTCCCTCGTCTCTCAAATGCTCTCTAACTCTAACCCTAATTCACCCTCGCTGTCACTTACCTACTGCCCTCCTATGGTGGTTCCTCACCACCTCAGGCCTCTAATGGCCTCCTGCTTGCTATGCTGTCTCCATTCCTGGATCCTTGAGGAGATCCTCAAGGGACCTAGGCGGTCTATTTACACCTTGGGTTTTCTTGCTGGTTTCAGGCTATTTGGTTCGACCTTGAGTAAGATCTTTCTCATTTTTTGTCTTGAATCCATGGTCTCCTAAGTCTAAGCTCGTCTCCGTTGCCTTTCTAAAGACCCTAAAGCAAACTTACTTCACTTGTTTTCTTGAAAATCTTCTGGTTTTACGAGTGGCTTTCCATTTTCTTAAAGTAGGGTTTCTTGAAAACCCTTTTTCTTCAAAACATTTTACTGACTTTAAGTATTTAATCTTCTATTTGAATGTGTTTTTGACTGATTTCGTAGAGTTTGCTTCAACCCTCACTAGCTTATGTTGAAACCCCAATTTTCTTCGTCATTTCGTTTGGATTCTGAGTCCTTCCATGTTACTGGTTACATTGTTTGTTTTGTTCTTTGACTTTCATGATTTCCCCCTTTAGTCTAACTCAATGTCTTGTGATTTTACCCTAGTTCATCTCTATTAAGGTTTCTGATTCGATTTTCTCGACTAATTTCTGTATGTTTATGAAATTCTATTTTAGCCTATTTGTCTATTTGTGGAAAACCTATATTTTCTCCCTTAAAGCAGTATTGTTTGAATTTCTTACTCACTGATTGGCTCTGTTAAAAATTATGTGCTGATTCTTGATTATTTCCTTTATTTACGACCTTAATTAGTTTTCTTACCTTATTTGAATCTATTGTGATACTTGTTGATTCTTACTAATTATTTCCTTTATTGAACTCCTGTTTATTCACCCCTAATTGTCTACTCTGTACCTAAGTCTTACTTGATTTCTTTCCTTAAATATCTGTCCTGCTCTTTACCGTTGATTGATTACCCCTTGATTAAGGGGAGACTTTAGTGATTTTATGTGTGTGATTGATTCTATAAATTTCCCTATTGCTTCATAATTGATTCTTTACCTTATTCTGTTTAACTCTTGATTACTACATATGTTCTCCCTTACCCTCACTTTTGAACACGAACATTAGTTCACCACTATTGTTACACTCTAAAAATCGCTCTGTTCTTCCTGCCACTTGTGATCGTCATCAGTCTTGCCGGCTGTAAGCCAAGGCTATCCATTGCGTAATCCTTGCTCTACATTCTGTGTTCTCTTTCCCTAACTGGTATGCCTCTGATTAAATTTTAGAATCTAAACCCTAGGTGTTTCATTACTGCTTTAGCTCATCAGTCATGAGTTAATTTTATGCTCTTGTTTACTGTTTATCCAGCATGCCAAATGTTGCCTTGTTCAATATGTGATTAGCATGTCTCAACTTTACTTGCTCCTGTTTGATGTTTGTCTAGCATGTCTAAATCTTGTTTTGCTCAGTGTGTGGTTAGCATGTCTACATTATGAATGCTTGTGTGGTGTTTTGCCTAGACTGTTCATTTAAGACCTTTCCTACTCTACTTTGCTAAGTCATCTAGTCTCTCAAGGTAACTCTAGTTGTGTGTTCGAGGTTTATGTGTTCTCAACATCTTTGATCCATGTCTCAATCACCTACCCTTGTAACTAACTTGGTAATTCTATACATCTGTTTACTTCTGTGCTCCACTAAGGTGTATCCCCAACCCGTCTCTCCCTGTGTGAAACCTGCTTACTAAGTGTTTCTAAGTATGGATGCTCTGTGATTTTTGTTTTGGTTTCAAAGATTTTTCATACTTTTCTCAAGTTGTTTTACTACCAAACTAGTATTGGTTTTCAGAAAATCTTTTCATCCCTAAGAGTCCTCTCTATATTGTTTACCAAAATCTTTTTAGAATTATGCACTCTCACTTATTCTTAGATTATTAAGTCATGCCCCTCTGGTATGTGTACTGCTTAGAGACCCTTGAGATCTCTCTCAACTTCTGTCATATCAGGGCTGGCTCTTCCACACTACACATAATTAGTCCTTATTTGAGAAAGTCTGGGTGTGAGCACTGCCCGGGATCCTTGAGGTCCTTAGGGAACTCTGACACACCTGGACATGAAATTGGCTACGAAATCTTGGCCATTTGAGACTACTGAAGGCCTGGAACACCAAGATTTGCCATGGGCCTACTTCAGGCTCCATATAGCCTAACTTATGTTTTATTTATGTAATTTATTCCATCATTGGGCTGTAACAATTAATTGTAAACAGATATTGGGGTGACTAGTGAAATGGGAGGGTAGTTGTATGGTACTATGGGTAAAACAGGGTAGAAAACATGCTACAGGCTTTATGTTCTGTAAATCTGTATTAGAATCCATGTTCTAGGACGGTTTGTTCATTTGCATTTAAACCATGATGATCTTGTGCATTAGGTAAACTGATTTTAGGACCTTCACGTTTATGGCTTCAGCATACTACATGCCACATATCACTATTCCATGCTTTAATTTTGCACGAGTCTTGTCACTTAGAGATCCTACTCCTAGGCTAACAATCATGTCTTAATAAAGCTGGCATTTCTGTATGCATTAGATACCATGTCTTTTAGGAACCCTATTTGCATTTCGTTTGACATGTCCATTTCGATTGAAATAAGTAACTGGCTATAAAAAGGTCTAAACAGCCTCACACATAGGCATCATGTCTCTAGATACAAGTTGATATAAAATACCTGTTATAACCTGCATCACCTAGATCAGCATGCTCATAGCTTAAACAATTTTATCTATTCAAACTGTTCCTGTAATTGTGATTGCATACAGTCCCATGCCTAGGAAAGCCTTAGGTAATTAGTCTCTATATATATATAAACTGGAAACTGCGTTTGATTATGTTAAAATGCTTAAGCTTAACAGGCTATAAAAACCATTAGGTAAGCTGGTTAGGATTCTACCACTTTCCTTATGCATATCCTGAATTTGTAACATTCATCTAGATATCATGTTCTTAGGATCTGTGTTTTAGACGTGATGTCTGTTTGGCTATATACATGCGCAGGTAAATATGAGCCTTCTAACTGGTTGTCCCTATTTGCTTGTCCTACATGTTATTTGCTTGTCGCCTAGATTTTCACCTTTTAAAAACCTTAGGTTGTCTAGAACTGTCCAGATTTAGAGGTCTTATATTCTTCCAGGACCATAAGGAAGGGACGCGTAGCAGCACGCTTAGAGATCATCAATTAAAGTCGCTTATAACCACTAAGGGAAGGGTAATGGGTAGTAAAAGGATATGATGACATGTGCGCTAATGTCACGTGTAGCCCCTTTTCATGGAGGAGTGATTATCGGGCATTGCATGGGTATGATCCTGTAGGCTAATCAACTTAGGACTTCCCTTTCACAATTCCCGTATGTGTTTAAATTCTGTAAATTTCCTTCTCTTTACTTATACATGTATAAGCTGTCCAAACCTATTTTATCTTCACTATTTAAACTTCCTTGACCATATATGCATCTAGATGGGGAAAGCTACTTTATTTGAAAATACTTTCTTGCTTGTTATTTGACTAATTCATATAGTTTAAGTTCGGTCGGGACCCACCGTTGTGGACCGCGAAGGGTGCCTAACACCTTCCCCTCAAGGTTATTTCGAGCCCTTACCCTAATCTCTGGTAATGCAAACTAGTTACACGAGTTAATTACTCTAGGTGCCCTAAAGCACCATAATCCGTTAGGTGGCGACTCTTCAAATACCCAATTCCCAAAAGGAAAAGATTTATTCCCCCATGAATGTCGAAAATCGGACTTTCCCCGCGAAAGGGAAAGAAGGGGGCGCGACAATGATAGGCTATAATCTCGTGCTTTAGTCATTTATCACACTCTAATTCACTGAACTTTAGTTGTGTTTGAGTTTTAATCGCTAGTGTTTTGTACTTAACGTGTGTATTATGCCTTGTAGGAGTGATTCCAAGTGATATAGATTTTACGGAGCTAATTCGAGCTATTTAGAGCTTTGAAGTCTGAGTAAAAGCCCAAAGGATTAAGCCAGGATTGTGTCCGGGGGTCGAGAACCGCATCAGGTTATCAAAAATCAAGGAAAAAACCGGACTCTGAGAACACACATGCGGTGCGTGGTGCGCCGAATGGGAGGTTGCATCTGTACAATTTTGCTTCCTGTTGAAAAGTCAAGCTCTCTGAAGATCCCCAGTGCTTCCCCGCGTGGCGCGTCGCCCCATGCGGTGCGGATATTCAAATTTTACATAGTGAAAATCCTATTTCGGCTAGGAGAAGGTGGTTTCGTCTGGGACTGACCCTGCTTGGTATAAATACATTAAAAATGTTATTTTCTGAACTTTTGACACATAATCGACCGAAGGAGGCTAAGGAAGAGTTAGAGGAGCAAAAGTACAAGGATTTCATCATTCCTTCCTCACTCAAGACCCGAGTTTAGATTAAATCTATGTATTCCTATCTTTTAATTATATCCCTGATGAATTACTCCATGTCTATGGAGTAGTTCCCTTTAGGGTTTGATGGATTTGGTGTATTGATATTTATTTGTGGATTATAACTCTAGTTTTTATGTATGGAACAATGATGTTTGATACTTCAACACCACACAAAAGGGGGGGTAATTTGTATGGTGACCAATTTTTCGCTTATACTGATTATGGAAGGACCTGGTTCTTCTATGTGTTCCAACTACTACTGTTGCGGAATAATAAGTACAGAAAATAAAGAACACAGAGATTTTACGTGGAAAACACCCGGCTCAAAAGGTGAAAAAACCACGACCTACTACTCAGTAGGATTTTCCCCAAGACTTCACTAAATCACTGAGCCAAAACAGCATTTACAAAACTCTTTGTAAACCTAAGGATTACCTCTAATCCCGTCGTAGCAACTAGCCTCTAACTATTCCGACAACTTCAAGTTAACTCTAACTTGAATACTCAAAGTACCTATTACAATTGCTTCTAGATAAAGCTGAAAGGTACAATATGAAAACACCTACTACAATTGAACTAGAAATAAAGAAAGACACATAAAACTCTTTATGGAGCTGGTTCTTCAATCTGGTTATGTAGCTTCAGGTTTGCACACTTGAATCACAGACGAACTGCTTGCAAAAAGCCTTGCTATTTTGCTCTCAATTCACGTTTAACTTCTGCATTTTTGTGCAACACTATAATGTGAGAACATCCTGCAATTTATAGAGTTAGTAGATGAAGAAATAACTAGAGTTCTGATGCAACTCTTCCTTGGTGGAAGCATTCTAGTTGATTTCAACTTCTAACTCCTTCCCTATCTTGGATAGTGTTCTCTTTGATTAAGGACTCCTTCTCCTTATCAATTATGCAACCTTTTCGATCAGGAGATATTAAATACACCGAGTTAAGCTTATCCCCTTCACGTGCATCCCACATGCTCGAACCTGCCCGTTTTTGTGCACCTGAGGGATGGACCAGCGGGATGGACCTGGTTCATGTCTGAGTTCCTTTGTCAGTCTTCAAAACTAACATTTACTTGGGCCAACAAATTCCCCCTTTTTGATGATGACAAACTCTGTGCTTTTCATACACTTAGGCCCTGTCAGAACTCGGCTCAACATCAACACAAAGTTAGAAACATTTTTCCTTTTTATCACTTATCATCAAGGTCCAGGTACATTAGGTTATAAACATCACTGTTCAAAGTGTAAACATCACTTGTTTAAAGCACAACCTTTTTCCCCCTTTTGACATCATCGAAAAGTTGCACAAAAAATGTGAGATAACCAGATTTTAAAGCTAATTCATGGCCACTGGGTTTAACCATCAAGGAAGTATAAACAAACAGTTAGAGCAAAAGACAGTGAATTTCATTGATGGTTGATAAGATTCTACCACAAAGCATAAGAAGAAATAAAAATATTGGAAACATGAGCAAAAGAAACATAAAGTCCTGAACTGGATCACTGGTTAATCTACACTAGGCTGGGAAGAACTAGGTGCTTGGTTTTTGACTTGGAGGAGTTTCAGCATACCTTGAAGAATGTCATCATTCTTCTCGTTTTCTCTTGCTACCTCAGTTATGAGAGCATCTCTCTTAGTCTTCACCTCAACCAACCTCTTCTTCAATCTTTCAATCTCAGCATCCTTAGACTCACTTTCTTGCACCAAGGCTCTGGCCTTGCTATTCACTGGTACCTTTTTGGATGAACTAGGTTCTTTAGGAGTGATATTGACTTCATAATCGCAAGCAAGCAAAGTATTAATCCAAAAATGATCCACGCTTGTACTAACCTCCCACTTTTTCATAGGTACATTGAAATGTGCAAGCACAGTTGTGAGAATGAAGCCATAGGGAATGATATGAGTTTTGTGCCATTAATAACTTTATCAAGAAGCTGGATTATAGCTTTCAGTCACTTTCTTCTGCAGGTCTGCGAGGGCTTCCTCTACAGATGAACCAGGTTCATCTCCCCAAACAACCATTGCACATGCGTCTTTGGTTAAACTCACAGGAGTGGGTGAAGAATCAGCCACTCTTGTCCCTTTTCCCCTCACAGTACACCTAGCACCCTTGCTCTCCTTTTTTTTCTTTTTCATTTTTTCCACCAACTTCTCCAGATTCTGTAGTCTCAACACCTGCTATAGATCCTACAAATCTATTTTCCAAATTTGCAGCAACTTTAGAAATTATCTCAGGAGAAACTTTAGAATCAGAAGGTCCCTGTTCAATTTCGGAAGAACCACTTTCTTCCCCCTGAGTAACAGACTTAAAAGAATCTAGGTAGTTTAATACGGTCAGGAGTCTTGAATGTAACTGGTTCACTTGTAACGGATAAGTTTACAAGAACTGTGGTATTTGGTAGGATTCTTCTCATGATCCAAATATGATTATCTCAAATTATGCAGAGTCTAGAAAACATATCGTGTTATCTTGATGAACCAGGTTCTTCACTGATAATTCTCTTGTGTAAGTCTAAATTTGCCAAAATAGAGAAAATATCATTAGAGATTAATGAGTCATTTTAACACATGGCACAAGAGTATACTATGGAAAGTATGAGACTGAGCAAGATTTAATCTAATTATACACAATTTACAGACTTTCTAACCAGGAAAAAAAATTCAATTTTTTTTCTTTTTTTTTCATTTAACTTGAACTGGTCCTTTTAGGTGATCTTAATCATCCTTAAATTCCAACTTGTTCCTGTCAAAGTGATCTCTACTTAAGGATTTTGTGAGATGTTAGCAATTTTGTTTGTCAGTACCACAAAACTCCACAGTGATCAAGCCTTTCTCATAGTTGTCCCTCAAAAAAAATGGTGTCTAACATCTATGTGTTTAGTTCTCTTATGATGAACCGGATTCTTAGTCATACTAATAGCACCAGTGTTATCACAGAAAATAGGGATGCAACCAACTTCAATACCAAAATCCATCAACTACTGCTTGATCCACAACAATTGAGCACAATCATGAAGCAGCAGCAACATACTCAGATTTAGCAGTATACAAGGCCACTGAATTTTGGTTTTTAGTAGCCCATGACACAAGACATGAACCAAGGAAGTGTGCCATACCTGAGGTGCTCTTCCTATCCACTAGGAAACCTGAAATCGAGCACAAAGACCTACACTGCACACAATGTTAGGTCTGCTAGTAGTGAGATATAAAAGAGAACCAATCCTTCCCCTATACAACTTCTGATCAACAGATGAACCAGGTTCATCTATATCCAATTTTGTGGATTTTGCAATAGGAGTGTCAATTTCTTTAGATGTTCCTTCCTGGTTTTGTTACTGAGGAATAGGGTCATGGACAGGTTCCCTCGAGGTTTGAGGATCATTTCCTCTCTAGTCAGTTCCCCCTGTCATGTTGCCCTGGGTAGAAGAACCTATTCCATCACCTGTTCCTTCTTCTGGTGAAGCTTCAGTCTGGGCTGTGATTTCATTTAAATTTCTTACCAGCCCAATTGCTTCATCTTCATGTTCCTGTCTCTCAGAAAGAGTGTTAGTTTCATCAAAAATCACATGTACACTTTCTTCTACACACATAGTTCGTTTGTTATAGATCTTATAAGCTTTACTATGTAAAGAATATCCCAAGAATACTCCCTTATCACTTTTAGGATCATACTAACCTAGGGAATCTTTTTCATTATTGCGAACAAAGTACTTGCATCTAATTGCCCTAAGATGGGATATATTTAGCTTTCTCCCTTTAAGTGACTCATAGGGAATCTTCTTAACAAGAGGTCTAGTCATGCAACTATTTATGATGTAGCATGCTAAAATTCAGCAAACTTAGCATTTTCAAATTCAGTTCCATGATCAGACCTAATTTATGCAAATTGATTACCTAGTTGTTTCTAAAAAATTTCTAACAAAAGAAGTAAACATGTCAAATGCTTCATCTTTAGATGTTAAAAACAATGTCCAAGTAAACCTAGAGTAATCATCAATAAGCACCATCACATATCTTTTACCACCTCCACAGAGATCCATATGGACCAGTTCCATCGTTCTGGTGGTGCTTACCATTTTCTTGCTTTTGAAAGAGGATCCTACCTGCTTCCCCATTGCACAAGCCTTACAAACTTTTTCTTCCTTGAACTTAATGTTAGGCAGTCCTATCACCAAGTCCTTGGAGACTAGTTTGTTAAGTTGACTTAGAGTGGCATATCCAAGTCTTTTGTGCCAAAGGAGGGGATTATTATCCAACACACTTAAACACGTGAGGTCATTTTCTGAAAGTGTGGACAGATCTACAATGTAAATATTGTTTACTCTTTTTCCCTGCAAAGCAATCTTGTCAATGGTAAGATTTATCAGAAAACATTTGGTAGAGGTGAATGATACCAAGTTACGTCTATCACACAATTGTGATACACTGGTTAGGATGTATTTTAGGCTATCTATCAAGTAGAAATTCTCAATAGAGTGAGAATCAGTCTTACCTACCTTTCTAACCCCATTGATCTCACCTTTCCTCCATTTCCAAAGGAGACATTACCTCCTTTGAGGTCCTCAAGTGAAAGGAACTGGTTCTTGTTTCCTGTCATATGCTTTGAACAGCCACTATCCATGTACCATATTTGGCTGCTGCCCTTCACTTGGACCCGCGAAAGGAAATCAGGGGTTAGTCTTAGGAACCCAAACTAGTTTGGGTCTTTTTCTATAGGCAAAAGGGTAAATCAGATTCTTTTTAGCCCAATCTGGCAGCCTATTTTTCCCTTGAACAAATTCTTTATTCTTTTGACTAGCCTTTTCTTTTGCAATACATTCACTTTTATAGTGACCGGCTTTACCACAGTGTGTGCAAATTTTTTTCTCAGGAAGTGTGAGGTACTTGCTTTTGGGATCCCACTTAGGTGCAGGGGTCCCGTAGCCTAGTCCTCTCTTGTTGCTACTATGGTGTTCGTGTAGCCATGAAAGTGCATCGGAGGACCTATTCCATTTACAGGTTCTGTCTAGCTCGTGCTTAACCTTGTTTAGATCCTCCTTAAGGACTCTTATCTTCTCATCTCTTTTGTACAACTCATCTTTCATTTTTCCTACATTTTCTTTAAGTGAGTTGTGTGTGATCAGTCTTTCTTTTTACCAGTTTCCTAATTTTATTTTTTGAATTTTTCAGTATCTAAGCTCTAGGCTAGTGGTATCAAGTTCATGAACCTGGTTCTTTAACTCAGCATTTTTACATTCACTTTCACTAGCCCTAAGTTCCAGATTTTTGCACTTAGCTTTCAGAATCACACACTCCTTAGACAGCAGTTTGTTTTCATTGTTTAGATCCTCAGATTCATCAATGAAATCCAGGAGTAACTCAGATAGCCTTTCTTTAGACAAAAATTTAATCTTGTCTTTGAGATGAATTATACTTACCTCAGATTCCTCATCGAATTCTCCAATTGCCATAAGTTCTTGTTCATCTCCATCTTCACCCTCTAAGTCCTCATCTGAGCTTTCTCCCCAGGCAGCAACCATAGCCTTTGTTGATCCTTTGTTCTTCTTGGGTTGAACATGTTCCTTCTTCCTGTTCCTTCGTTCAGCTCTTTCCTTCTTCCATTCAATTTCCCATTGAGGGCAGTTTTTTATGTGGTGATCATTCTTCCCACACTTGTAACAACCCTCATTGGTTTGTTTTTCAGGAACCCTTGGTTTGTTGTAGCTTCCACTTCATGAAGGACCATTTCCTCTCATTAGGTACTTCTTGAAATCCTTTGTGATCATGGTCATTTCATCCTCCTCTAGATCAACACCTTCAGTGATTCTGAATGCCATGCTCCTTTCCTTCTTGGGTGCATCCATCTTCATGGTTTGCCTTCTAAGTTCATAGGCAGTGAGATTTCCAATTAGCTCATCCAACTTAAGAGTGGCAATGTTCTTTGATTCTTGAATAGCAGTGATTTTGCTTTCCCAAGTAACAGGCAAAACCCTTGTCAGAATTTTCTCAACCTTGTCTTCTTCAAGAATAACCCTTCCAAGAGATTTAAGTTCATTTGTAAAAGAGAAGAACACAGAAAGGGTAAGGGCTTGAAATTATTCTGGGGGAAGTGTTAGGCACCCCCCAAGATCCACTAGTGTGGTTCCCGGCCATGCCTACAATTGTGACTTTAAATATAACAACAAATAAACACACAAGACAATTCTCACATAACGATGCAAGTAGGGGAAGTATAAAAGTTAAATAACGAGCTTGAAATTTGGACTAGGCAATTTTCATAATTTATTTAAAGAATTATACGAGTGCAGAAGAATGGGAGTCAAAACAATCGATACAAATAATCAGACAAAGCGATGAAATGGGGCGACAATTTGGGAGAGAAAAAAAAAGTACCTGGACATTTAAAGAGATTTTTTTTTATGATTAAAGCAAAAAGGCAAGGTTTAAAAGAACCGAAAACTTGCAATTTAAAAAAAATTCTGAACATAACACATAAAGAGGGAGGGGCCCTAGGCTTATAAATAACATGGATCACCGCGCAACACCCGGTAACCAATTATACACGTGGTGTTATCGCGTAGTCATCATAATCCATGTCCTACCTTTCTCACCCCATTAAGGTACTACAGCGCGGAATGGTCTCGTTACTTATTGCATGCTACTACCGCCCCAATCCTATCAGTCCCGGAGGCAGTCAGGACTACTAATCCTAGAGGGAAGGGATATTGGCTTTTGAAGTTTAAAAAGGACAAAATCTATAGTGCGACAAACAAAACACATTAAAGGGGAAAACACATAGCAGTTAGGGCTCAAATAGGCCTCCTCATTTCCAAAGCAAGAATTGTTTAGTATGACTTACAAGTACTGGTTAGGTCTTTAATTAAACTTACGTAAAGGGGTGGCTGATTTATCACATATTTTCAATAAGAAGTTCGAATTAGGCCTGCCTACTGTTGTAATTATTAAGACTGGTATAATTATTGATTACCTAATGGTTTGCCTAGGTGAAACCTATAGGCATGAATCTAACAAGGTCAAACATACTGATTTTAAAGAAGATTTACTGACTTTAGAAATAAATCAATTCTGCGGATGGTTAACAACATTATTACTGATTTAGACTTTGCGAGTGAATCAGATTAAACGATTGCTCCTATAGGTATGAATTCTAAGCGCTATTTTTCTAAAAACGGCTATGTAATTGCAGGAATCCTAAGAAGCATGGTATCTCAGATCAATTGATTATTATTATTTTTAACCTATGGATTGGTTTGCCTAATGACATGTGTATGTGCAGAAGTGCAGGAAACTTATAATCATAGATTTCAATATGCAGAAGTGCAGAGACGTATAGACATGATTTCTAATGAAACGCATAACTTATAGACAAGATTTCTAATGCAGTAATGAAAATAATTTATAGGCAAGATTTCTAATATGTAGATGCATAAACTTATAGGCAGGATTTCTATATGTGGATGCATAAGCAAAAAAAACAGGCTGTGATTGCAAAAAATAATACCTAAGCATGATGTCTACCCACATGCATAACATGATGACCCTCCCCTTTTTCACAATACGCCCCCAATAGTTATTACAGATTATTAACAACCCAATGCATCAAGAAAAAATAAAAATAAAGAAAAAAAATACATCAGAAATTAAAAGCTCCAACCAAGGAGAGCCTAATTCAGACTCCTAAGTCTGAAACATGAAGATAAACCAATTTCCAAAGATCAGATTTCCAAAGCCTTTCTCATCCTTTGGGTGTGTCAAAGTTCCAAGGAGCTTCATGAACTCCAGCAGCGCTCACACCCGATTACATATGCAGGATCAGATTGTAAGTTGCAGTGTGGAAGGGCCAGCCCTCAAATGTCCAAGTTCAGAGGGAACTCAACGGTCCCCAAGCAAGGCACATAGGAT
>NW_017672843.1:151633-165826 GCF_001879085.1 Nicotiana attenuata
GGGGGCAGAACTTAGAGTCTAAGAATAAGTGTAAGTGCAATAGAGGGGGGATTAGGGAAAGCCATGACAAAACTAGTGGTCATGCCCAGCAATTAGGATGCTGGCACACCCCTGACCAGCCTGTCAGCTTGAGTTTGGGAGTTAGGACCTATTGAAGGTCAGGTTCAGACCTGGGCAGCAATTTGGATGCGGCCAGGCCATGAACCTTAACTCAACACACATAGGGGGGAATGGGGGTATGGGTATTTTATAGCAAGCAGTAAACATAAAAGAAATAACATGCTTAATACAGAGTATAAACAACGAAGTAAACCAGAACATGGCAACTGTAAAGTAAACACATAGGGAAGGAGCTGAAATTAAATTGGGACATACCAGTTTTAGGGAAAACAAATAAGTAAAACAGCAGTCTTGAAAAGCCAAGTTGCAAGCAAAGCAGTACAAAAGTCTCAGAAGAGAGTGGAGAATTGAAAGAGTATTGTGATTGAGAGTGAGTATTGAACTTAGGATTCAAAAGTTCAAAAGTTCTAAAGTCGTAAAGTTTTCAAAAGTTGTTAAAGCTTAAAGCCTCAAGCTGTGTCAATGCAGAAGGGTCGAGCCCCTTTTATAGTGCAGCAATTAAGTAGGAAATAGGTAAGGAAATAACATTGTAATCAGTCTCCCTTTAGTTAAGGGATTCTGATTTCAAACGGGTAAAACAATTAAGGAAAGGGATTTGAAAATATATTTTTCAGGCAGTACAATAAAGGGTAAATACATAGAAGTTATTTAAGGCAAAAGTCCAATGGTACATGGTTTGTGTGAAATAAGGAAAGGGAATCAATCAAACAGCCAGTAAAATCAAAGTGGCAGGCTTTGTTCGAATGAACCAAGTCGAGAAAAGGCAAAGATGGTTCAATTAGAGAAAATCAGTAACAATCAGTCAAACCCCATTAAAGGAATTGAGAATCAATTAGTAGTTGGAAAAACCTTTTTTTTGAAAGAAGAACTTCTCATATATAGACAAATCAAACAAAAGGGGACATCATGTTACTTAGAAAAGAGTCTAATATTGAAAGGTTCAGAATCATAAGCAAAGGGAAAACAAATTCAGTTTGTAGACTCATAGTGAGTTTGAGAGTCCAGGGTTCCAATGCAGAACCCTAGTCCAAACACCAAATCAAACTTGCCAAAGAAAACCCCAAATCCTAGGGTTTCAAATCGAATCAGACATAGAGATGAGAAGGCAAGCCATTGAAACAGACTCAAAGGTCTGTCTTAGAGCCTCATGAGAAAAAAAACAAATAGGATAGCAGGTTTGAAACAACAAAGAAAGAAATCTGATTTAAGAGCATAAAAGAGCATGTTTTAGAAAATTCGGAACTTAAGCAAGTTCAGAGGAAAAGAGAGGTCGTGTAAACTTAAGCCACAGTAGATGAAACATGCTTAGCAAGTACACGAACAGAGTCTAGTAAAGCAAACAAAATCAAAGAGCTCGACAGTAAACACATATAATAGAAGAGTAACATAACAAGGATTAGCATGTGAGCACAGGAGTAACATGTATAGTAGGAAAAGAAGAAGCAGAAGAACAACACACGCATAGTAACAGAAAATATACGAGCATAGTATAGACAAACACACATAAAGGAAAGAACAGCAAGAATCAGAAAGATTTTTTTTTTTTTTTGAAAACCTTTCAGAAACCCTAAATCGAAAATTAACCATTTTGAAAAGAAAATTTGGGGAAAACAATTTAGAGGTCCAGTAGAACACAAACATACCATAGATCTAAGAAAATAAACAGAGAAAAAGCCTTGAACAACTTAGGATTTCGGAGAAACCCTAGAAATGAGAAAGGCTTGGAAAAGTGAGATCCTGGGTCGAAGAGGTCAGGAATCAGGCTTCTCGTGCTTGAATATGCTGGAGCATGGCCGGAGAAGCCATGGAACCAAAGATCTGAGAAGACCTGAGAGAGAACCGTCGAAGTCAAACTTCAAAACCTCGAACTCCCAAGGTCTAATGTGGAGAGGGGTGAGTATAGACCATCCATGGCCTGAGAAGCCATGGATTCCGGTGAAAGTACGGTGGAAAAGGGTCGGAGACAGGCTAGGGTTCCGAAGAACCTTCGAGAGAGTTTTGAGAGTGGAGAGTATTCAAGGGCGGCGGACTAAACAAAATGGGGGAATAGGGTATGGCTTGGGGAATTAAAAATGGAAAGGGGAGATCATGACCGTTGATTAGATTGATCAATGGTCTGGATTAAAGGAGGCTTGGGTCGGGTAGTTAAACGGGTTAAGGATACGGAATTGGGCTGGCCCGGTTGAGATTCAAATTGGGTCAATTAGGGGGGTGTGACGACCCGACCCGTTATCTCATGGGTTACCACTTTGTTTCCCCCATTTTCTGCTTCTTTATGCTTCATTATCAGTGTCTTGTGTGATCGAGTTGGCTTGGACTGATTTTAGAAGAAAATGAGACACTTAGTCTCTTTAAGGAAGGCTTAGTTTGGAAAAGTCAACCGGATGTTGACTTATGTGTTAGAGGGATTGGATATTAATTCCGATGATTCGGTTAGCTTCGGGGGTTGATTCGTGACTTAGGAGTGTGATCGGAAGTGATTTTGGAGGTTCGGTGTAGAATTAGGCTTGAATTGGCGAAGTTAGTATTTTGGCGATTTCCGGTGGATAGGTGAGATTTTGATCCGAGGCTCGGAATGGAATTCTAAGAGTTGCTGTAGCTTCGTTATATGATTTGGGATGTGTGTGCAAAATTTCAGGTTATTCGGAGGTGATTTGGTTGGGTTTTTGATCGAATGCGTGTTTCGGAAGTTTTGAAGAACTTAGGCTTGAATTCGATGTAATTTGATGGTTTTGGTATTGTTTGAGGTGTTTTAATGATTGGAACAAGTTCGGATGATTATGGGAAGTGTTGGTGCTTTTGGATGAGGTCCCGAGGGGTCTCGGGGTGATTTCGGATTGTTAACGGGAAGTTTTGAACTTGTGAAAAGGGAATAGTGTTGTTGCTTCTAGTATTTCCGCTTCTGCGGAATTTGGACCGCAAAAGCGAGGTCGCATGTGTGAAAGAGAGGACGCAGAAGCGAGTTTTGGCCTGGGCGCCTGTTTCCGCAGGAACAGACGAGTGGCCGCATCTGCGAAGACGCAGATGCGGGATATTTATCGCAGAAGCGAAGTTGGGCCTTAGGGAATTTTTCGCAGAAGCGGAAACCGCAGATGCAGAAATGGACTGCGGAAGCAGTTGGTCCCTTTAGTGATTTTCCATAGGAGCGGATATTTTGCCGCAGAAGCAGTTGTTTAACCGCAGAAGCGGAAAGGTCTGGGCAAAGGTATTTAATTCATCTTCGCGAATTTTTGAAGGGTTCCTCATTTTTAACTCAGACTTGGAGAATTGTGGGCGATTTTGAAGAAGGATTTCAAGGGGTTTCGATAAGGTATGGATTCTTGGACTCAAAACACGATTTTATGGTGTTAATACATGGATTTGGACTGAAAATCTAAGAAAAATTATGGGCAAAAATGGTGGTTTAGGGCTTGAAATTTAAGAGAGCAAAAATTGGGATTTGTGGGGTCATTTGGACTCCGATTTTTGTATTCTTCATATGTATAGACTCGTGGCGAGATAAGGAACTCGCTGATGTAAAATTTTCTGAATTTCGAGAAGTGGGCCCGGGGCTCGGGTTTTGCCAATTTCGGGATTTTTAATATTTTTCGATTGTTTCGATTGGGTATTGTTCCTTGGGTATATTGTGACGTATTCGTTGTGGTTTTGGTCAGATTCGACATGCGAGGAGGCTGATTTGAGAGGCAAGGGCATAGCGAGCTAGAGATATCGCCGGTTCGAGGTGAGTAATGATTGTAAATGATATTTTGAGGGTTTGAAACCCCGTATTTGCACATCGTAGTGCTATATTGAGGTGACTTGCACGCCGGATAGCGAGCGTGGGGTAGAGCACCATTGGGGATTGTGACTTGGTCCGTCCCGATAGATGAATTTACTGCGTATTTGACTGAGTATCACCTGTTATCATTATGATTTGAGTTGATTGTCATACTTGGGCTTCATGCCAATTGATTGAATCCTTCAGGGATTGTTATTACTGGTTTCTTACCATTTTTACGTATTATTGAACTCAGTCCTACTATTTAATACTATTTTTCAAACTCAGCCACTTTTCTCAAACTTGAAACTTAAATAATATTTCTAATGAAGTTTGGGCTGAATATTTATATATTATTGTGCCCGAGGGGCTTATGTGATTCTGGACTGAGTATGGGATCGGGCTGCGCGCCGCAGCGGTATTGTATTGATATTGATATGAGGCTGAGGGCCTAGTTCATGCCACGAGATGGCTTATTAATGCGCTTGGGCCGTAAGGGGCCCTTCCCGGAGTCTGCACACCCCCAGTGAGCGCCGTCGATGATAAATGGATCAGGCTGCACGCCGCAGCGATATGTGGAGCGGGTTGCACGCCGCAGCGGTACCAGTACTGTTTGATGTGTTTGCATTATCTTATTTGTCTGCTATTATCTGTTGTTTTGTGCTACTTCTTGCAATATAGACCTGATACTCTGGCATTCCTTGGTAACTGAGTGGTGTACCCGCGGGGCGGAATTCTATGCTTATCTGCACTATTTGTTTTGGCATTCACTTTCGATACTGCTGAAAAGGATCATTTTTAAAAGAGGTTTTAAACTGAGCTAAGATATTTTCTAAAGATTTCACGGCTTCACTGTTTCTCTCAAGAGATTTACACTGCCCCTATATAGCATGATGGTTTGCTTTACGTGATTTCTTACTGCTCAGTTGTTATTTACCCTTATTACTCACTGAGTTGGAGTACTCACTTTACTCCCTGCACCTCGCATGCAGATGCAGGTATTTGTTCACCCGGTAGCGGGTTTTGGCTGATCGGAGGAAGAGTTATCGGAGTTTAGTGAGGTGACTGCCAGCGTTCGCGGCACCGCTTTTCTCCCTTTTCGTTTCCTTGTCCTATTCTGTATATTTCAGACCTTGTAGTTGTGTTCATATTCTAATAGTTGCTCGTGACTTGTGACACCCCGATTAGGGATGTGTCGGGTTGAATTTTCGCTAATTAATGTTAATAAGTCATATTTAAACTGCTTATGAATTGTTTTAACTGTTTTGAAAGGATAAATTGGGTTTAGTTGGCTGGCCTTGTCCCCACGAGAGGCGCCATCACGATCGGGTCCAGATTTGGGTCGTGACAGGGGGTTAATGTGGCTATAATCGAAATGCGGATGGGCTGCAATGAAACGAAATGAGGCCAAATTTTAAATTGCCAGTTTTACCCTTTTTATTTTATAAAAATAGTAAAAAATGATTTTAAAAGCAAATTAAAAGTACTGAGCCAATTAATAATATATAAATATTAATTAAAAAATATTGAAACCAATTTTACAATTATAGAAATGCAATTAATCTTAAAATAGGCTAAAATTGCAATTGCATGCAATTTTGCTTTAAAAATACCAGATAAATTTGTAAATATATACAAAAGTCACCTTAACTATATTTTGGTGAGAATAAAATAAATTATTCACCAAAATTGATAGTTTTGGGAATAATTACTGACTTTTGTACTGCTAAAATAGATAATAAATTGATTTTAAAATCTTTAAAAAATTAGGGGAAAAAATACCAAAACACTTGGGCATGCTTATATAGCATGTACATGTTATTTTGAAAGCATTTTGTGTATAAAATACATAGGGAAAAATTGGGTATCAACAGCTGCCCCTCTTTACCCGGGAAGGATGAAAGAGTTGTCGGGTAAAGACATGATGGCCAATTTTGACCGAATGAAACGGTTTGAAGAATTTTGACTGAGCCCTGGTTCCTGAGCTGCCTACATATCCCTGGTCTTACAGGAATCAGGCCATATGTAGTTCAGGGTCCGTCGACGGAATATGCCGACAGAGATTTTCCAAGAAGGGCGCGATGTTCAGGTTGAGAAGGATGGTCAGAGTCTGATAGGCTGCTGGAACGGGAGCGGGATTGCTCCTGCCGAGACGGCCGTTACTAGCCGGTGTACCTGCAAATGAATAATACCAACATATATTGTGCGTGAATTTAAATGTGATGCAAGTTCCCGTTGGACCATGAATGCTGTCTTTGGATGGTTAGGATGATGTCCTCGGACTATGGTGTCCTGGGCCATGAAACACATAATAAAGGATTCTCAGGCTATAAAATGATGCTCTCGGGCTATGAGAATGATGCCTCCGAACCATGATGCCCTTGAATAATGCGATGCAGAGATAAAAGTGGGGTCCTCAGGCCATGGCATGACGTTCTCGTGCTATGAAAATGGTGCCTCTGAACAATGACGCCTTTGGACAATTTGGTGATCTTTCAGCCCATGAAATGCAGGATTGGGCGATCTTTCAGCCGATGCAAGACTTAAATAAAATGGCGATCTTTCAGCCGATGCAGGATTTAAATGAAGTGGCGATATTTCAGCCAATGCAAGGCATAAGTAAAAATGGCAATCTTTCAGCCGATGCAAAATTTAAATGAAGTGGCGATATTTCAGCCAATGCAAGACATAAATAAAATGGTGATCTTTCAGCCGATGCAGGATTTAAATAAAGTGGCGATATTTCAGCCATGCAGAGACAGAGCTTAGTCTCGAAAGGCAGAATGGTAGCCTTATGCAATGCAGGAAATGCAGATGGAGACAGAGCTTAGTCTCGGAAGGCAGAATGGTAGCCTTATGCAATGCAAGAATGCAGATGGAGGTAGAGCTTAACCCCGGAAGGCAGAATAGTAGCCATATGCAATGCAGGAAATGCAGATGGAGGTAGAGCTTAACCTCGGAAGGCAGAATAGTAGCCTTATGCAATGCAGGAAATGCAGATGGAGGTAGAGCTTAACCTCGGAAGGCAGAATAGTAGCCTTATGCAGTGCAGGAATGCGGATGGAGGTAGAGCTTAATCTCGGAAGGCAGAATAGTAGCCTTATGCAAAAGATGAAACATGAATAGTAATAATAAAAAATTCTTAGCTGATAGCTGATATTTGACATTGATATTGTGGCTGCTGGGGATGTTGTGTGCGGATAGCAAATGTAAATATGTGATGGTTCTGAGAGTCGTATTCCCAAAAAATATGAGTGTATAAATATATTCGTTGATCTGTGACTTGGGTGCCTGCATCCAAAGAAAAATAGTGAGATTTGTAGAGGGGGAAGGTTAGTTTGTATCCCCATGGACTTCGCTTGACTAGCTCGCCTCTGTTTATGGTGATACTATAGGTACCCTCGGGTAGCGTTGCTATACAAAGCAATTCCGACAATAAAATCGCATGAGTTTGTTAAAGATATGACATACGTATATATTTAAGAAATAGTTTTTAGATGAACCGACGACTGTGACGTGGCTCAAAACATTGCGACCTTTCTTGCTACGGAATTTTGAGGGCCCCCCTCAAAATTCTGCCCTAGCTTAGTGGGTTGCTGCTTCTGACGGCTGCTTGCAATGATCGACTGAAGTTACTTCGGAATTTTGAGGGGCCTCCTCAAAATTCTGCCCTAGTTTCCAATTGCGGGGGGGGGGGGGGGGGGTAATGAAAAATTTATTGAATTGTGACCGAACCCATAAGGCTGCCTACGTATCCCCTCTTAAACGGGAATCAGGTCAGACGTAGTTCAAATTACATAATGACATCATAAATGGTTACACATAGTATCGCTTGACTGCATCTAAATTTATTGGTTTTGGCCAAACTTTTCCGTCCATTTCCGCAAGTATGAGGGCTCCTCCTGTCAGAACCCGATGAACCATGTATGGACCTTGCCAGTTAGGGGAGAACTTCCCTTTGGCTTCATCTTGATGTGGAAAAATCTTCTTCAACACCAGCTGCCCTGGTGTAAACCGTCTTGGTCTTACTCTCTTGTTGAAGGCTCTGGTCAATTCTGTTCTGGTAAAGTTGACCATGGCAAACCGCGTTCATTCTCTTTCCATCTATGAGAGCTAACTGTTCGTAACGACTTTTTACCCATTCTGCATCGTCGATTTCTGCTTCCTGTATGATTCTTAGGGATGGAATTTCTACCTCTGCGGGGATGACCGCTTCCGTACCATAAACCAGCATATAGGGAGTTGCACTAGTCGATGTGCGGACTGTGGTGCGATACCCTAACAAAGCAAATGACAGCTTCTCATGCCACTGCTTATGCTTTTCTACCATCTTTCTCAATATCTTCTTGATGTTCTTATTGGCGGCTTCTATAGCTCTGTTCATCTGAGGCCTCTAGGCTGTGGAATTCTTGTGTTTGATCTTGAAGGTTTCGCACATGGCTTTCATCAAATCACTGTTGAGGTTGGAACCGTTGTCAGTAATGACTGATTCTGGGATCCCGAATCGACAAATGATACGGTCACGGACAAAGTCTGCCACGACTTTCTTGGTCACTGCTCTATAAGATGCTGATTCAACCCATTTAGTGAAGTAATCAATTGCTACTAGGATAAACCTGTGCCCATTTGATGCGGCAGGTTCGATTGGTCCGATAACATCCATTCCCCATGCGGCGAACGGCCATGGCAAGCTTGTTGCATTAAGCTCATTTGGAGGCACTTTTATCATGTCTGCATGGATCTGACAGCGGTGGCACTTTCGAACATACTGATGCAGTCCGTTTCCATAGTCATCCAGAAATAACCTGCCCGGAATATCTTCTTGGCTAAGACAAAACCGTTCATATGTGGACCACAGGTCCCAGCATGAACTTCCTCTAACAGTTTACTTTGCGTCAACACACCTTAGCAAACCCAAATCCGGAGTTCTCCTATACAGGATTCCTCCGCTGTGGAAGAAATTGTTGGACAATCTTCGAAGTGTCCGTTTCTGAGTAGCATTTGCAAGCTCTGGATATTTTCCTTCGGCCAAAAATTCCCTGATGTCGTGAAACCAAGGCTTTCTGTTTGCTTCTTCCTCGACATGAGCACGGTAAGCTGGCTGATCATGAATCTTTACTGGAATAGGGTCTATGAAGTTCTTATCTGGATGCTGAATCATGGATGATAGAGTGGCTAATGCATCGGCAAACTCATTCTGGACTCTGGGAACATGTCGGAACTCTGTCTTTATGAACCTTTTCCTCAACTCCTGTACATGATGCAAATACGGGAGTATCTTGGAGTTCTTAGTCGCCCATTCTTCTCGGACCTGATGTATAAGCAAATCCGAATCTCCAATCACTAGCAACTCTTGGACGTTCATGTCAATGGCCATCTTGAGCCCCAAGATGCAAGCTTCGTACTCGGCCATATTGTTGGTGCATGGGAACCTGAGCTTGGCGGATACCGAATAATGCTGGCGGGATTCTGATACTAGGACTGCTCCTATGCCAACTCCCTTGAAATTTGCTGCTCCGTCGAAAAACATCCTCCAACCGTCGTAGGATTCTGCAATGTCCTCTCCTATGAAGGATACCTCCTCATTAGGAAAATACGTCTTCAGAGGCTCGTATTCTCCATCCACAGGGTTTTCAGCAAGGTGATCCGCTAGTGCCTGTCCTTTGATTGCTTTCTGAGTCACGTAGACAATGTCAAATTCACTCAGCAGGATCTGCCACTTGGCTAGCTTGCCAGTGGGCATGGGCTTCTGAAAGATATACTTTAATGGGTCCATTCTTGATATGAGATACGTAGTGTAAGCACAGAAATAATGCCTCAACTTCTGAGCTACCCAAGTCAGAGCACAACAGGTGCGCTCTAGTAAGGAATAACGGGCCTTGTACGGGGTGAACTTCTTGCTGAGATAATAAATGGACTGCTCTTTTCTCCCCGTTTCATCATGCTGCCCCAGAACACAACCAAACGCTCCATCCAATACTGCAAGGTAGAGTAACAGGGGTCTACCTGGTTCGGGCGGAACCAGAACCGGCGGTGTTGACAGGTACTCTTTGATTCTGTCGAAGGCTTTCTGGCAGTCGTCAGTCCATTTGGTAGCTGCGTCCTTCTTCAACATCATAAAGATCGGCTCACAAATGACGGTGGACTGAGCGATGAACTGGCTGATGTAGTTATGTCTCCCCAAGAAACTCATAACCTCCTTCTTGCTCTTCGGCGGCGGCAGTTCTTGAATAGCTTTAACCTTTGATGGATCCAATTCTATCCATCGGCGGCTCATAATGAACCCAAGTAGTTTTTTGGCAGGAACCCCAAATGCACATTTTTCGGGATTCAGCATCAAGTTGTACCTTCTCAGTCTATTGAAGAATTTCCTCAAATCTCCCATATGGTCAGCGGCTTTCCTGGATTTGATGATGACGTCGTCTACATACACTTCGATCTCCTTGTGTATCATGTCATGAAAAATTGTGGTCATGGCCCTCATGTAGGTGGCCCTCGCATTTTTTAACCCAAACGGCATCATTTGTAACAATACATCCCCCACGGCGTAATGACAGCCATTTTCTCAGCGTCCTCTTCATCCATCCATATCTGATGGTACCCGGCAAAACAATCAACGAACGACTGCAACTCATGCTTGGCGCAGTTGTCAATCAAGATGTGTATATTCGGCAAGGGGAAGTCGTCCTTAGGACTGGCCCGGTTGAGATCCCGGTAGTCAACGCAAACTCTAACCTTCCCGTCCTTCTTTGGTACTGGCACAATGTTGGCTAACCATGTTGGATATTCTACTACCCGGAGGACCTTAGCTTTAACCTACTTAGTGACTTCTTCCTTGATTTTCAAACTCATGTCTAGCTTGAACTTTCTGAGCTTCTGTTTCACTGGCGGACAGGCCGGATCAGTCGGTAATTTGTGAGCCACAATGGACGTGCTTAGACCAGTCATGTCGTCATATGACCATGCGAATATGTCCTCATATTCCTTTAGAAATTTTGTGTACTCTTCCTTCTCAGACGGTGACAAGTGAACGCTGACTCGTGTTTCTTTGATGTTCTCTGCATCTCCCAGATTGACAATCTCTGTTTCGTCCAGGTTGGACTTAGGCCTATTCTCAAAATTCTCAACTTCCTTAACAATTTCTTCCGGTATATGATCTTCCTCTGAATCTGTGTCCGTTTGTCCCGTTGTCTCGTTGCATATCACAGTCGTTGGTTCATCAAGATAAGTAATAGTAATGTTGTTTGAGTAAAGCAATGAGAGAAAATAATAAGAGAGGGATTTGTAAGAAAATTGAAATACATTAATAAATTCCATAAGTGTTTTGAACATTGGATCTCTTTCTTGCAAAAAAAATGCGAAAGGAAAATAAACTTTAATAAAGCAAGATAGTGCGTAATGCTTTTTTCAGCCTTGCTACCCCGAGGCACGTCGGGCTCTGGTGGTTCTGACGGTCCAGTTGCTAAGGTGTGCTCCTCTGCTCACAGCCTGTATGGAAGGGCCTTCCTCCCCCTCTTCCTCAAAAATGACACAACAGTCCATATCATCCTCTTCCAAGAACAAATTCCTCATCGCTGCTAATGTTTCCTCTTCTTCTGACCCATAGATAACCTCGGCTGGTTGAAAAGTCTGCTCTAGATGGGGTATCGGCTGCTCCAATGGATAGTAAGGGCCGCGCCAGGGTGGCGACCAGTCCTTGAATTCTTCCCAAGTATACTCATACCCCAACCCGAAGGTGGTACCATGCTTCTTGAGCTTGATAGGCTTAGCGATTCCTTGGAGGTTTTTGCCAAGTCCTTTGCCAGGTTCATATCCGCTCCAATTCAGTATGCTTTCGATTTTGTTGTTCCACCATTTGTCTTTGTCGACTGCGTTGACCCGCTCGATGTGGTGGTAAGTTTCCCCACCTAATCTTCTTCTTCCTCCAATTGTTGGAACGGTCTGTCGGCTATATATGGGGTTGCTACCGTCACCATGAATGATCACCTCCTGGTGATTCCANTTGGATCTTGTGGAATATGATGACGATGCCAGAGTGCACGAACTAACATTTGGGGAGGGGAATAAGCAAAAGTAAAAACAAAAGGTAACAAGTTAGTAGGGATCCTGAGAAGAAAATGTTGCAATATTTAAACACATAGTGTAAGAATATAAATCGTGTCCTAAATTGGGAGCCTCGTTGTGCCCGAGGTAAGCCTAGCGACAAGTAAATTTGGGGAACTTAGAATGCTAAATGCCTTATTTCATTGATAAAAATAAGACGAATCCCAAAACGACACTAAATAACAGGAAATAAAGATGTCACTAGTGGCCATAGGCCTTATTACATTTTATAAAGCAGAAATGAAAACTCCTATCTACTTGATCCCATAAGGACCTTCCCCAGACTCGGCATTGTTGGCTCCTTCGTACAGTTCTCCCAGCTCACGCAATCCTAGCAACAAGTAGGCCCTCGCCAGATGTCCGCCTTCATTTCCTTCAGCAACCCGGCAACCTTCAACCCTCTTCAGGAACTTCTTTTCCAGCTCCACTATGCCCCGCTCCAAACAAATTAGTCGTTTGTTGGCGCTGACAGCCATATCTTTCCATTCTCCAATTAGCTTTTGATTGGCTTCTTGTATTTCGCGGTGCTCATTTTCACATTCCCGCATCCTCTTGCGCAATTGGTTGTACTTAGCCTGTACTTCAGCCTTTTCGTCGATAACCCTGTGACCTCGAACAAGCCCGGGTTGTCCTAACCCACTATGATCGTCCTCCAACCAGTTTGGATAGTATGGAGCATAACTAACGTGGTACCTGTCTGGTTCTATGGAATCCCTTCCAAGGATGATTTTGCAGTGCCACACATACTGAGCTTGACACTTGTACGGACTATCGTCAGCCTGGAAGTCAGCCCGAAAATGACTCATCTTGTCGACCCTTGGTATAACCTGCTTCCTGCCTGCCTGTCTCATAACCTGGATAGGGACATATGGGTAGGTCCCTCTTAAACCGATCAGTATCAGAAATGGAGTATTCCTAGACCGTATGATGAATTCTTCAGTATGGAACCACTCAAACATCTATTGCACTCGGTCTTCAGTAAGATTGTCGAAGAGCTCGACCCACTCTCTAGCATTCTCTGGTTGGGCGAACATGTTGGGCATATAATTCATCCGCTTTGGGTAATGAAAAGCGATATGATCATCCCAGTCTCTACGATGGATTTCCTGCCGGTACTCACCCCTTTGGAGGTGCTCCATAAGCCATAGTTGGAGTAGCAAATTACATCCCTCGAAATGTTTGGCCCCTTGTTGACATCTTTCTAGGGCTCGGTATATTTCTGTAACTATCATTGGCACAAGGCTGAATGGCTGCCTGTTAATTCCTTCCATCAAGGTCTTGGTGACCATGGCCAGTCTGGTATAGATTCTTGCTTTCTTTGTCGAAAAAACTATCATCCCCAAGAAACAGAACATAAACACAAATACCCTTCGGTGGATGTGCCCCAATGAGGTGATGGCGAACTCGTCCGGATAGGTACGGTATGATTTGCTATGGTCGTACCTTTCATACAAATGGTCAAAGGGAATGTAAGACTTCTCCAAACATGTCAAGTTGGGATTCTTCTTTAGACCCATCATCTTAAGAAAACCCCTACCCTTACGATTTCTCGCATTAGCAAGCTCAGAGTTTCCTATGGTATCCCAGCCAGTCCTCCTATCTCCTCAAGCAAAGGTGCAATCTCAATGTCTCCGAAGCGGAATACCGACCTATCGCAGTCCCAAAATAGAGTTGCAGCTTCTATGATTTTGTTGTTGGTTTGAATGTCTAGGAGAGAAGGCAGGTTTCCGAGATACTTCCGGACAAGAGTTTGATCGTTGGAATGGAGATCCTTCCACCAACTTAGCAATTTGGGGTGAATGTTGGTGACCATGCCGAATCTGGGGACTTCGTGCCTCATTTCTGCAAAACAAAGGGTTAGGCCCCTTTCCCCACCGGACTCGACTATTTAACATCAATAATTAGCATGAGAAGCATTTAGTTCTCCAAATGAATGCACAGAACGTGGTAAGGTCCGTTTGTGTCTCCAGGAAACCCAGTGGACTTTGGACAAGGCTATCTTAAAGAGTCATTATGTGGACGACATAACTGACTCGGCTAGGTTTGACCATGATGCATGCACAATTAAATAGAGTAGGGTTTCTATGGGGTTTTAGACTGGTACCCTTGAGCGGACAACTCAAGAGGGAAAGGCGCGGAACCGTCGACTACACCGTTGATCGACTGGTTTTACCGCAAATATGCCTTTGCCGGATTTAGGGGGTGATAATATC
>NW_017672844.1:0-10094 GCF_001879085.1 Nicotiana attenuata
TTTGCTTAACTGCTTTGACTAGAGTGTCTTGATGAAACCAATCCTGAGTGAGTTATGTGCCATGTGTGTGTAAGGATTTGTTATATTCCGTGCATTGCATTTGATGCCTGAACTTGCCCCGTGTGTTTGCAAAGCGAAATAGTAGTGTTGTTCAGTCTTGGAAGTGATATAGGCGTTTTCTTGTTGAGCCAGATATGTATATTTTACCCACCTAATTGTTATGTATCGTAGTTAACCTCTTTGAGCCTATAATCCTTTTTCTTTGGCAACCACATTACAAGCCTTACCCATTTGTTTGAATTAACCATCTATTTGAACTTTTTCACCTCTTATGAGCACTTGAATTGTTATGAACTTTGTAAAAGTTAAAGTGTGGGGTGGTTGGTTTGGCTTTTGAGTGGAACTAATTTAATAAGGAGAAAGGTGCACTGTTTTCAAAAAGGAAGAGCCACTTGAATTGAAAAAAATAGTTCGATTGTTGGAAAAAAAATCCTTGATAAGTGGTGGCTCTTGACGTAAGTGTGCTTAAAGAAGAATGGGGTAATTTACATTGATGTGAAGGTGAAATTTTGGTTTGACATAAGTATGGGATTTAAATGTTAAAATGTATGTATTAAAGTTCTTAGGGAGGTGTAGTCACTCTTATATCTAAATATATCCTACCCGTCCCGTAGCCTACATTACAACCAAATAAAGTCCTAATTGATCCTAGATTGAATGAGCTCGATTAGTGGAGTAGTACACTACGGGCAAGCTTATGGTGCATCTTTTGTGGCATATGAATGTTATTTCTGAGAGTGAGTGAATTCTTTCTATCTTTAGTTCCTAAGTGTTCTTAAATTTTATTGTGTGGAACTACTCACTTTTGTTGTGTGAGGGCACTTGATTCATGAAGGAAAGGTAATGTCAGTGACCTCTATGTTAGAGTAAGTGGGTGAGTTGTGAATAATGTGTGGTACTTGTGAGTCAAATCTTGAGGTGAAGATGTTACGCTTTTGTACTTAGTCTATTTTAAATACTCTTGGTGTGATGAGTTAGGAGAATTATTTAAAAAGGTCGTGTCTAAAAAAAAAGTGTAGTTTGATTGATCGAGGACGAGCAATGGTGTAAGTGTGGGGTGTTGATGATAGGCTATAATTACGTATTTTAGTCGCTTGTTACACTCTAATTTACTACACTTTAGTTGAATTTGCGCTTTAATCGCTAGTGTTTTGCACTAATTGTGTATTTTATGCCTTGTAGGTGTGATTCCGAGGTATATAGATGTTATGGAATGAATTTAAGTGATTTCAAGCTTTGAAGTCTGAGTAAAAGCTCAAGGAATTAAGCCGGGATCGTGTTCGGGGGTCAAATTTGATAGTTGAGAACAAACGAAAACTCGAGTAGGCATATTGCGCACTGTCTAGTAAAATACACATAACATTTTTCTCAGAATTCCATTTGGTCCGCACAATATATGGTTGGAAAGCTAACTCAAAGGGCTACAACTTTAATGTTTTACGTTTTTCCAAATTCTAAACAGAACAGGGTAAAAAACTGCGGTTATGGTAGGACCGCGGCAGAACATTATCAAAGATTCAGAGGACCATTCTGGCCGCGGTCCTGGCGTAACTGCGGTGGGACCACGCCAGGACATGTAAATTTCAGGGACTAAAGTGCAAAACACGGGATTTTAAGCCCTAAACCCTATATTAAACGAGGGAGGCCGGCCGAGAGCGAAAGAGAATGATTTTTGAAAGTGAAAAACATCAGAAGGAAGGGCAAGAAGCAAGGAGGATCATTGGGCATCAATCTTTAATCTTCTTCTTTGTTCTTTTACCTTTGAATATGAATTCTTTTGTGATTTTTGTTATTTTCATGAGTAGCTAACTTTTCTAATCTAAGGTTTTGGTGAAAGCCGTTGCGGATGAATTGGTTGTTATATTAATATAGATTTGAACTAGTTTAATCTCTATTTGTTCAACTATATTTTGATTGTGGTTAATTGAAAGGATCCGCAATTAGTCGTTCCTATTTAGTATGTATCTGCTTGAGAGAGAGTGCATATTTAGGTAGTTGTTTGAACAACATCACTCCCGGAGTATAGGCGAGAGTCATAACCGAGGGTTTAGAGGTTGGATTAGAGATAACGATACCTCGGGTGCAATTTAAGTGAATTGTAATGTGAATCTAGCTAGCGTAGCTTGAGAGAGTGCGTCTAGTAAATTATCATAATTGCTTGAGAGAGATTTATGATAGCTGGAGAGTTCATGATTGATAGAGGTAACTAAGTCAATGCTATAAGAAACATACAATCAAGGAAATCTACAACGGGGGAAACCATTATCTTAGACCTTTATTCCAATTGTTTACAATTCAAGCATAGTTAGTTTTCAGCTGTTTATTTATTTTCAATCTTGTCTTCTTGGTGATATTAAACAGATACAACTAATCCTTAGTTCTCTGTGGGATTCGACTCCGGACTTTTGGACCGAATTATATTTGCAGCGACCGCTTATCCTTTTTAGGACTAGAGTTGGGCGTGATCAATGCCCCAATATGACTAACAATGAGGCCAAGTATTGTTGACATCCAATTTTGTCCATCCCTTCTTCCAAACTATTTCTTTAAGCTTCTAATATTGCTAATAATGTAAGAATAGTTATTTTATCATTTTTAGCACAAACTAGACCTAATTATTATTATAATTATTTAATATCACGACTACGGTATTCTTAATATCACTACTACTACTACTACTATTACTACACTACCACTACTACAAAAATTATTATTTTATTGTTGGTATTATTATCATTATCAGTAATATGGCTATTATTGAGTTAATTACCTATTTTAATATGTAATATTATATATTTTCAAAGTATATTTTTATGGAATCTATTTATTAAGACTAAGAAGCCCATGAGAGTTTTAAAGTAAGAAAGGAAAATATCATCGTTTGGGTTAATAAAGTAGGTCTAATCTTTTTGCATAAAATCCAATAGGTCCTAGCCTAAAACTTTGTCACAACCCAGAATGCAGAGACCCAGCCCAATCGGTCTCCAACTCATTTTCAACAACCCTAAGTATTATTTTCTAGAACTAATTTCATCACAAGCAGTCACTTCGCCTTTAGGCAAAGAAAACTCAAACTCCATTACCATTGACAAAGTTTGGCCCCTCCATTTTCGAGAAATAGCTTTTGTCTTCCTCGATTTCTCTCCTCAAGACCTATGTTCACTCTCTATCTATCTCAGAGAATCTGATTTTTGGTACAACAGGAAATTGACTTTTCAGATTTCACTTTTGTTTTGGAGCTATGAAATTCAATCTCTTCAAACCTAAGGCGAAAAATGGATGAGGTAAAATTGTATTTCGCCATCATGCTTTTTCTTTTCCATTTCGATACAATAGTACCTGCTTTTGCTCTGCCCGAATCTGCCATGAATCCGTCCTTGATGATTTTCTTTTATCGTTTGAAATTCAAACGGCTCTTTGACCTGAATGGGGAGCCTTAAAATCAAATATGAAATCTTAGCTCTTCATCTCCTATAAATACCTCTCTAAATCTCAGTCGAGGGGGGGGGGGGGCTGGAAGCTTAGAAACCAAAAAAAAAAAACTCAGTTCATATCATACTCTGCTTTTCTTTTAATCTCAAGCCTTACAATCTGTGGAAAACTTCTCAATATTTAGTCTTCACTATTACATTCTCAACAACTAAGGAATGGTAGATCTGAGACGACCTCGCAAGCCCAGTTCACTGCCCCACAAAAGGTAAATTCTACTCCACTTTATTTATTTTTGTTGTTAAAATACTGTATTCTAGAAATCATGTGTTAGTATCTTTGTATTACAGAATGCTACGTTATTTATGTTTGTAGATTTATTTCTGTTGTGAATCTTGAATAGCATACCATCATTAAAAAATATTTTGGTTCTTCTTCAAATATGACCGTAGAGTTGTCGATGTCTTAGAAACCATGTCTAAAGTCTATCTTAAATAATCTTCATGCCTAGATTTATTCGTGATTGTGTTGATTTGCTGGACTATTTTTTGTCTATGAATACCTCTTTCCATAAAATATCGAGGTGCTCATAAAAATTGCTTTATTCTGTCATATTTCTTTTTTTTTCTTTTTGTAACCCGAGATATATTATCCAGAAACAAAAGTGTTGATTTGGTATTCTTGTTTCCTAGAAACCTTTACTATAGGACAGCAGTTTGGCTTGATTGGATGATATAATAAAATAAATAAAAAAATAAATAAATAGCTTTAGTTTCTTTATCTGGTAGAAGCTCGATTTGCTTAGAAGATATAATTTTGTAATGTTATTATAGACTTAGCTTTCTTAATCATAAAATTTGAATTATGTAACTTTGTTTAAATAATTTATTACTTAAGAATTTAGTTGGCTTCGCTGTTTGTATAAAAGCAACGCCCCAGTTGCAATGGTATGATCATTGAGTAGAACATTTAGTGTATTAGTTTTCAGATAAGTCAAATGGTTTTTACTAAAATAATTTAAAACTGTACATGTGTATGTTAAATAGCATTTTCTTTAGGATCTCATTAAACAGGTGTATAGCTTTTTTCTTTCATTCTTTTTTAAAAAAAAATAAAATACTTGTCAGTCACAATGCCATTGTTTGAAATACAACATATTATTTTCTAGGCATATACAAGTTTCATGAAGGGTTTAAGTCATTTATATATTGATCAAATGTGCATTCTGTGAATCTTTTGTTTTGGCTATTTTGGCTTTCGTGTATTAATAAGAATTAGGTCCCTTAGTTTCTAATCCTTCTTATTTTCCTTCTTTACATGTACACTTTGGAGCAAAATGGAGTCTCACTCGAGACTCAATATTACCCGAGCACGGAGTCATTACATTCCATAATCCTATAGATGCATCAAATAACAAGAAAACAAGCGAAACGCTTGGGGCGCCTTTGGCGTTCTTATTCTCTTTTATTATTTATTGTACCTAATCTTTTATTGTTGTTGATTTATGTGTGTTTGATGTTTATCTCAATTATGGGATTTAATTATCTAGGTTCTTTGTCTCATACTTAGTAATATTTCACATGATATGGCATGTCGACGCCCCCTTTTTTTGCTAAGGCGAAAATCGGGTCTACGACATTTGGGAGGACAACTCGTTCCCTTTTGGGAATTGAGTTTTGGAATTGAAGAGTGGCCACCTAATGATTAAAGTGCATTAGGACACTAAAAGGGTTTGAGTTTGAAGAACCAGAGTTTGGGTAAGGGCTAGAAATTATCTCGAAGGGAAGGTATTAGGCACCCCTCAAGATCCACTAGTGTGGTTCCCAGCCATGTTATAATTGTGACTTCACATATTCAAGCAAGCAATTAAAGGGCTCAAATAGAAGAGGTTTGCATATAACATTGCAGATAAGTTGAAACTGTGAGGAAGAGGGCAGAAATTTGTGGAAAAAAAAACAGATAAAAAAAGGGAAAGCAAAGGGAAGGGGGGGAGGGGAGGGGGGTCCTAGGTTTATGATTAATATGGATCACGTGAATGCAATATCCAGTAATCACTCCTCAGAAGAGGGGCTACATGGGATATTAACGCATCGGTCATCATCTCCGTATCTACCCTTCCCACCCCGTTAAGGTATTAAAGCGCGGAATGGTATCGTTACTTATTGCGTGCTATTACCCGTCCTGTCCTATAAGTCCTGGAGGGTATTTAGGACCACTATTCCTATGTGGTAAGGACTAGGCTGAACCCTCAGGTTTAAAGGATAAAATGCTAAGCGACATACATAACAAATAGGACCGCACATAAGGGAACATACAAAGACAAATAAAGGCTCACAGATCCCTCCACAAGTGAACACATAATTAGCACGTCTCAAACACATTTAAGGTCTCAAAGATGGGAGTAAAAAAAAAGACAGGAACGTTGAAGTTAAAAACAGTAGGTTTCAAGAGGACATTTTTTATAACTTATCGGGGAAAGCATAAGGTTCAGTTAAGACTAAGTGACTTGAAGAATGCTCGATTTTCAAAAATACAACTAAAGACAGCAGTAAGATTTAGAAGTATACAGCAGTTTAGAATTTAGTAAAATATAAAAAAGAAATCATTGAAACACGTTTTTTTTTAAATAGAATGAGGACATTGAAGGTACAGTAACTTGACGAGATCCCATAGGTATTCAAAATAGCACGATTCTGGGCAGAAAGGGTAACCTAGTAGTTTGAAAACATAATAGAACAAGCATCAACGAGAATAAACAGTTACACAATTTCGAGATTATTTCGAAATAGGGCGGGAGTTTTAATAAAACGGACTGAACTTCAGAGAGGCAAAACAAGAAGCAGAGTTCAGAATGTTAAAGGAGGCTGATTGGTCCTAAACTGGTAAAACACGATTAATCAATTCTTATCAGGCCTAAAGTTTGCCTAGGCGTCGTATGTATTGCCTAGTTGTCTTAAAGGATGAACATGCATATTTGATCCCTTTTTTAGTTTCAAAAGAGGTACACAAACATTTAACCATACTTGTATTATTAGGTTAAGCATGCTAATCAGACGTTTGACAATTGCAACTCAGGCAGGTATGACACCTTAAGTAACAGGATGTCTAATGCACATAGGAGTTCCTAAAACATGATTTCTAAATGAGAATGCAGCAACAGTTATTTGCTTATTTTAATTATTGCTCGTTATTAACTGATCATGGTTGCAAGATGAACATGATAACAGGCTGAAAGTAAAGAACCTAAAGCAGGATCTCTAGTGAATGAGATGCATGTCCTATACAGGTTATCTATTGCGCAGATAAGTAAATAAAATCCTATAAGCAAGTTTTCTACCCATTATTTAAGCTAAGCATGCATAACCCCACCCTCCCATATTCACTATTCAGCCCCCAATCGTTCGTTTACAAATTATTATAAACCCATAGTATCTGAATTACAATAATAAAGAACAAAAAATAAGAAGTTATTCTATAGGGAGCCTTCAATCAGGCCCATTCTTCCAACCTCAATCCTTTCGAGTTTCACAGCTTTTGCCATGGTCTGGGTGCGGCAAAGCTCCCTAGGGTCCCATTGGATCCCTGGCCAATACCAGCACCCAAACACTTAACAAAATGTTGGACAAGCGCAGTGTGGGATTACCAGCCTTGTGTGTCAAAGTTCAGTGGGTACTCAGAGGCACCCAAAGCAATGCTCACACGAAGGGGGTAGAACCTATCTTCTAAGAGTAGTGTGAAGTGCAGGAAGGAGAGGAAAGTTGATAATTTAAAGAGTTTACACAGAGTTGGAGGGTTGCATACAAGGATAATGGGCAAAGGGGACAAATAGATCACATTAAACATCACCAAAGGATACAGAGCCTTAATACAAACTTACTAAGCATGGGTACACAAAATCAAAAGAGTTTAAAGAGACTTTGAAATGGTCAGATTTAGACATAAAAGTAAATAGTAACAGCATGTAGTCATAACAAGTAGGATTAGGAACAAGCAGTGGTCATGAGTATACGAGTATCAACGGGCAAAACAGGAATCAATCACACATTGCACAGCAGAAGCATAGGTAGAAAACAACTAGGAATAGAACACACTGAAGTAATAATAGCCACATTGGTTTGGAGCATGGAATTTAATCAGAATATACCAATAATAAGAGAACACAGCAGAATGCAAGAGCCAAGTATAAGCACAATATTAGCCTTAGCTTTTCAGCTGGCTAACGACAGTCAGGAGCAGGGAGCAACAACAACACAAGAGAGAAAAGGAGAGAAATAGCACAAGAGAGAGCAATGTGATTGCTATGTGTATTTGTGATATGCAATGTGTTCGTGTGTTTTATGCAAAAGAGAAAGGGGGGTACTTATAGTACTGAATACGAGTAAACAAACAAGGTAGCAGCCCCTAATTAAGGAACTGGCATCAATCATAATCCAATCAGTACATGGACTCCCCTTTAATTAAGGAGTCAGAGTCAAACGGTAATAAGCAATCATTTAAAAGGAAAGAAATCACAAAGCATGGTATGATCACATAACGAAACAGAATAGCATAAAGTATGCAATAGAGACTAGGTACATGATACTCTAATTAGGGAAATATGGCAGACAAATCAATCAATATATTTGTGCACACATATAGGGCAAAATACTACTTTAATTCTGGAAAATAATTTTCAAAATAATGAACGAGATTGAAAACCTAGGAGATCAGTATTAATTGAGGAAGGTATCCCACTGATTGAGGAAGCAATTCGGAATCAATACCAAACTATAAGAAAATACACAAATTCACAATTTTAAGGCTNCTTTTCTTTTAATCTCAAGCCTTACAATCTGTGGAAAACTTCTCAATATTTAGTCTTCACTATTACATTCTCAACAACTAAGGAATGGTAGATCTGAGACGACCTCGCAAGCCCAGTTCACTGCCCCACAAAAGGTAAATTCTACTCCACTTTATTTATTTTTGTTGTTAAAATACTGTATTCTAGAAATCATGTGTTAGTATCTTTGTATTACAGAATGCTACGTTATTTATGTTTGTAGATTTATTTCTGTTGTGAATCTTGAATAGCATACCATCATTAAAAAATATTTTGGTTCTTCTTCAAATATGACCGTAGAGTTGTCGATGTCTTAGAAACCATGTCTAAAGTCTATCTTAAATAATCTTCATGCCTAGATTTATTCGTGATTGTGTTGATTTGCTGGACTATTTTTGTCTATGAATACCTCTTTCCATAAAATATCGAGGTGCTCATAAAAATTGCTTTATTCTGTCATATTTCTTTTTTTTTCTTTTTGTAACCCGAGATATATTATCCAGAAACAAAAGTGTTGATTTGGTATTCTTGTTTCCTAGAAACCTTTACTATAGGACAGCAGTTTGGCTTGATTGGATGATATAATAAAATAAATAAAAAAATAAATAAATAGCTTTAGTTTCTTTATCTGGTAGAAGCTCGATTTGCTTAGAAGATATAATTTTGTAATGTTATTATAGACTTAGCTTTCTTAATCATAAAATTTGAATTATGTAACTTTGTTTAAATAATTTATTACTTAAGAATTTAGTTGGCTTCGCTGTTTGTATAAAAGCAACGCCCCAGTTGCAATGGTATGATCATTGAGTAGAACATTTAGTGTATTAGTTTTCAGATAAGTCAAATGGTTTTTACTAAAATAATTTAAAACTGTACATGTGTATGTTAAATAGCATTTTCTTTAGGATCTCATTAAACAGGTGTATAGCTTTTTTCTTTCATTCTTTTTTAAAAAAAAATAAAATACTTGTCAGTCACAATGCCATTGTTTGAAATACAACATATTATTTTCTAGGCATATACAAGTTTCATGAAGGGTTTAAGTCATTTATATATTGATCAAATGTGCATTCTGTGAATCTTTTGTTTTGGCTATTTTGGCTTTCGTGTATTAATAAGAATTAGGTCCCTTAGTTTCTAATCCTTCTTATTTTCCTTCTTTACATGTACACTTTGGAGCAAAATGGAGTCTCACTCGAGACTCAATATTACCCGAGCACGGAGTCATTACATTCCATAATCCTATAGATGCATCAAATAACAAGAAAACAAGCGAAACGCTTGGGGCGCCTTTGGCGTTCTTATTCTCTTTTATTATTTATTGTACCTAATCTTTTATTGTTGTTGATTTATGTGTGTTTGATGTTTATCTCAATTATGGGATTTAATTATCTAGGTTCTTTGTCTCATACTTAGTAATATTTCACATGATATGGCATGTCGACGCCCCCTTTTTTTGCTAAGGCGAAAATCGGGTCTACGACATTTGGGAGGACAACTCGTTCCCTTTTGGGAATTGAGTTTTGGAATTGAAGAGTGGCCACCTAATGATTAAAGTGCATTAGGACACTAAAAGGGTTTGAGTTTGAAGAACCAGAGTTTGGGTAAGGGCTAGAAATTATCTCGAAGGGAAGGTATTAGGCACCCCTCAAGATCCACTAGTGTGGTTCCCAGCCATGTTATAATTGTGACTTCACATATTCAAGCAAGCAATTAAAGGGCTCAAATAGAAGAGGTTTGCATATAACATTGCAGATAAGTTGAAACTGTGAGGAAGAGGGCA